>NC_051157.2:128164655-128254655 GCF_013339745.2 Dermacentor silvarum
ACCGTTGGCGTTTGTCATATGAGGTCGTCATGATTTCTGCGTATTTGCTCTGCCGCTTGCAATGTTTGTTTCGCGTTCTGTTTCACAATAATTCACTGCGCTAAATAATTGGACCCGAGAAACCCTGAAAATGACCGATTTTCAGGGTTTCAGGGAAAAGGAAGAATCTGCTGCTTACGGCTGTGACAGTATTTCTACGGCAACTTACATTTCGGCTTCATACTTTTTTTTTAAATAAATGTATTTAAGGAGAGGTTGGTGCCTATATGTGGCGCCGGCTACTCCTCTTCTCTTGCATCAGTAGTTGTCCTCGGAATGTTGTCAAATATCACCAAACTAGACTAATAACCACATGTACGAACATTCACGTACAAAGTCTTAGCTGAAATATAAATAAATGTTCGCGCTACACAAGAGTTCACATAACATAAATACTCACAAAACTGAAGTGTTCACACACAACACATGAGTTCACAAACCATAAATGTTCTCAAAACCAAGTTCACAAAGAAGATGTTGGGCACTTGCGAATTAGGTCCGTCTTGAATGCTGTGCTCTAAATACAACAGTCTTGTGCGCAGACACAAATGCCACATGAACACGAAGACACAGTAAACATGTAATCATGAGTGCCTGTTAATAATAACAACGCCAGCAATACCTAATATTTGACTTAGTATTCTTGTGACATTTTTTATTCCTCCAAAAATTGGACCAAGGCGCGCGCAGCAATGTTTTGTAGTTTTTCTGTCGGCCATGGACCCAAAATTTTTCCTAGGGATCGTGGTCGTCTATCAAAGCCATGTAGTTTTTCTGAAAGCTTCTTACGGTGAGTATCATGTTTTTTACAGTGTAGAAGAAGGTGTTCTATGTCTTCTTCAGCCTCTCCACATGAGCATGTAGCACTGTTAGTTTTTCTTATCCTATACAGGAAGCTTTTAGTATAGGCAGTGCCTAGCCGAAGCCTATGTACTGTTATTTCAACCGATCGGTTATTTTATACGGAATATTGAATTCTATTCCAGGATCAATATTATATAATTGAGAGTTCTGCGCATCAGTTATGAACCAAGTTTCCTTAGACAATTTACCGCATAGTTTGTTCAATAAACAACGCGCATCACTCGTTGCTAGAGGAACTAGTGATAATTCATTCTTTTGATGAGCTGCACGTGCCATTTGATCAGCTTTTACATATCCTATGATTTCACAGTGACTTGGAATCCACTGGAAAGTTATGTCATGTTGCAGATCTTTCGCTATGGCCTATGTCTTCTGTATTTCGTATACCAATGTACTGATTGTTTTTCTTAAACTGATTTCATTTAGCGTCAGCAATGAGGCTTGCAAATCACTCAGAACTACCCAGCGAAGAGGTCCTGAATGCTGACATATGTAACGTAACGCAGAAAGTATTGCGTAAAGTTCTGCCGTTGTGGACGTTGTAAATTGGCAAAGCTTATACAGTCTTTTCTCTTGGTATGCAGGTATATAAAACGCTGATGTAGAGCTTTGTTTCCAGCATGATCCATCGGTATATACGTGAATGCGATCTACGTAGTTAGTGTAAAGATGTGATAAAGTTAATTGCTTTATCGCAACTACGGGCATATCACATTTACGACCTACTCCAGGAATTGAAGTGACTATTTCTGGAATTGTCAAGTCGCCATGGGGGATGAGTTGCGCATGCAGGCCAGTATTCGTAAGCAGGTAGTAAGTTTTGCACCGCCGTATTTCATCATGTATGCGTGCAGCGGTTCTACCTTGAAGGTCTTGGCATAGTGGATGATTAGCGTGTTGTGTTGCCAAACGAAAAAAGTGACGACAAGTTTCCGTAAATCTTAGTGCATGAAAAGTTGGTTGGCGGGACTCAGCAATTACCAAAGCACTGGCAGATGCACGGGGAACGCCAAGACATATGCGAAGGCTTCTGGCCATTAATCTTTGAATTGTTTCCTCTAGATTACGGGATATTCCATGTAGTACAGGAGCAGAGTATGCTATTCTTTGTCTAATGATCGCCGAGTGAATGCGTAATAAAGAAGAGGTTGAACTACCCCATCTCACTCCAACAAATCGACGAAGAATGTTGATTAGGGAGTTGACTTTCTCCTCTAATGCTTTTATTTGGGGAGCCCATGATAATCGTCTCGTCTATAATAATACCCAAGAACTTGTGTTGTCGCACAAGTTGCAAACGCTGAGAGTCTAGCACGAGCTGGAATCTCTTGAGGCATTTCCTTGTAAAAGAAGTACAGCAGTTTTCTCAAGTGAAATAATCATACCTCTACTTTTCAAAAAATCATTAATCACTGTTAGGCCAGCTTGTAACTTTTGCTGAACGGCTTGAGTACTCGTGTCAGATGCCCATATGCACAAGTCGTCTGCATATAGTGAATAATTCAAGGTAGCAGGCAAGATATGGGGTAATTCAGCCATAACACAGTTAAATAAAAATGGACTGAGTACACTACCTTGTGGAACGCCTTGATTCACTTTATGCTCTGTGCTTTTGCCATCAGCAGTTTCAATATAGATTTTCCTGTCTCTTAAGAATTCCGCAATCCATCTCAGTGTTCGGCCAACTATGCCCAACTGAATTAACCATGCAGTACGTGAGTGTGGCTGGCTGTGTCAAATGCACGCTTTATGTCTAGAAACACTGCAATGGTGATTCTTCCACAGCTCCTCTCATGATCTACGTATGTAACAAGATCTAAAATCGCATCCATCGTACACCGGCGCCTGCGGAAGCCCGCCATATTTTCGGGCAGTGCGTTGGTGCATTCTGTCCACCATTGAAGCCTAGCATCAATCATCTTTTCCATAAGTTTACAAACGCAACTTGTCAGGCTTACAGGGCGGAAAGAATCTAACGATAAAGGAGTTTTACCCGGTTTTAGTATCGGAACCACTCGCGCAATTTTCCAAGAAGGAGGAAGACATTCCGATATCCACGCATCATTCAGTAATTTTAATAAAGTATTTGTGGCTACAGGACCCAGGTTTTTCAGGGCAGCATATGTGACCCCGTCAGGTCCAGCTGCTGTCCTCTGGCGGCACGATACAAGTGCGTTCTTTAATTCTTCTAGTGAAAACGGTTGATCTAGGTCATGATGATCGCTTCTAATAGAAAAATTGATCGATGCTTTGACTTCTTCGACAGAATTACTGTATTCAGATGTGTTTACTGCTGCACTTGGGCGTGTAATAAGCTGACAAAACTCGTTTGCAACAGTTGTTTCCGGTACTTTCTGGACTAAAGCTAGAGCTCTGAATGGCTGTTGGTGCGTTACTGGTCCACTTAAAGAGCGCAGAACATTCCATAATTTTGATTCAGGTGTAAAGGGAGTGAGTGAAGTGCAGAATTCCTGCCAGCGCTTTGTACCTAGTCGCTCCAGCTGCCGACCCATACGATCATACACCTTTTGGCATTCTCGGTAATCTTCAAGAAGGCCTGTGCGTCGATATTTTCTCTCAGCTCTGCGGCGTATAGCTCTGAGCCTCTCGTATTCAGAGTCTACACCAGCGTAACCATCAGGAATCTTAACAAATTTTGAACAAAGATTTAATTTGTCTTCTATAAGTGATAATAGACTGTCTGTATCACTGACAGCATTCAGCTTGACTTGTAATGTGATATCGAAATGCCTGCCAATTTGTTATTTTTGCAGAGCGCCGATAAGTCAAAAATCGTAGTCTAGGATGCTGTATTAGGATAGGAAAGTGATCACTACCCCTTGTTTCAATGTCTGTTCTCCATGTTGCTCCACATGCAATATCGTTTCAGCAGAGCGTGAGGTCGAGGCAGCTGGACTAATTAAAACCACGTAGGAAGGTCAATAAGCCGTCATTCAACAAACACAGACCACTCTTCTGAATTGCCTTTTCTAGCTCATTTCCACGACCGTCGCAGTAGGCGCTTCCCCACATGACATGGTGTGCATTGAAATCTCCGCAAAATATTACATCTTTTGTGTATTTCTGAAAGAGGCCCATCAATATGGAAAACGAAATATTTGTAGAAGGCTGTAGATAAACGCTGACAATAGTGATATTTACTCGGCCAAACCGAACTTCACATGCTATGTATTCTGGGATGTCTGACGCTGTACCACTTAATAGCGCTGACGGCAGGTCTCTTCGAACACAGATCATCGCTCTGCTCAATCCTGAAGATCGAGAGGACGTATAAACAACGTAGTTAGCTAGCCGAAAAGCGTTGTCTACACCGGCCTCTGTAATACATAACACTGGAAAGGAGAACTGAGCCACCAGTTTTCTAAAATCCGCACACTTAGAGCGAAGACTATTCGCATTCCACTGGAATATGGCGACATTTTGATAACAATTATTCATGCCCCGTCTGCGCAGTGGCTGACGTAGCGTTTTGCAATATCACTTGTTCCATCGACAATACGGCCTTAACCTCCGGTAGGTTATTTGCCTGTGGAATCGCGACAAGTATGGCTTTTAAAGCAGAAAACAACATTGGAATGACAAGTTCGGCAATAGACGCTGAGGGGGTCCCCTGTTTCGTTACACTTACTGGTTGCGGTGTGCTGGTATTCTGTCGTATGTTAGTCACGTGGTTGTTCTTTTGACGAGATCCTTCCTGAGGTTCTTGTCGAGCTTGATGTTGACTTGGTGATGTCCCAAAACTTTGTCCTCGATTTGTGGTCCCCTTGCGACTTTCGCGTATGTCATAGAGGTGCCCTGATGCTTAGGCACTTATGGCCGAGGTGGTTGCGCTGGCTTCATCGTATTTTTGTTTGGTTCCGGTGCACCACGCTGTTGGGTGCGCCCATAGATGATGTCGTGTTGATGTTCAAGAGCTGCTGCGTTATTCTGCGGGCATCCATAAAATGATGCAGTGTGGGGTCCGTTGAAATTCGCACACTTAGGCTGTCTTATAGACTTGCAGTCTTTGTGATCGTGGTCTTCTGCACATATTTTGGAGCGCCTTGTTCCTCGGCAGTTTTTCGCTAAGTGACCAAATCTCTGGCAGTTATAGCAGCGCCTGGCTGGCCCCAGATATTCCTCGACTGGATGACTAGTGAAGCCAAGATACACTCGCTCTGGAATTGGTCGGTCATAGCGGAATTGCAAAATCACACTTCTCACTGGGCGCGATTCCACAGTGCCATCTTCTTCGCGTACATAACGGGTCTGGCGTCTAGCTGATGTCACTCCTGCCTCTCTTAAATATTCTGTCAATTGTTCTTCTGTGTATTGTAGCGGGACATGTCTGATTTTGCCAACATTTCGTATGTATGACTCCGGAATAAATGGCTTCACTAGTAAGCCAGCTACTTGCACACATGACAACAAACTCTTGGCTGAGGCGAGAGAACTCACAGTCACTGAGAAACTTCCGTCTTGGTTCACTCGGAGAGAGCTTACTTTCTCCTTTGCTAGCGTAACGATTTCTGAGGCGACAACATTTGGGTTTACTTTCCAGAATGTTTTCGTTTCTTCAATTAGTTGAAATACCACAGGAATACCCTCGAACCTTCTTTTCTTATATGTCACAAGAGTGAAGGAATCTGCCTCCTCATCACATTCAATCTCAATATCTTCTTCTTCTTCGTCGCGAAGGGAGTACGTCGATGTTTTCTCATTCATGTACTCGTTCTGATCTTCGACTCTCACCTTTTTCGCACTGCTTGCTTCGTCCGACATGCTCTCAGCTTTCCTCGTCGCATCCAAGACGAGTGTCGGGGGTCGAATGTAGGAGACCCTGGCGGCTCCAGGCTGGCTCACAGGCTCGTCGGTTCCGGAGCCATGCTGCGGTAATGGCGGCCCTTGCCACGCTTGCACATCTCCGTTGCTGCCTTGCCCCTCCGCCACGGTGGCAGTCGAACGTCAGCGCTTGGTGTCGTCGCGCCGCTCACCGGTATCAGTGATCGCAGCTGATGTTGTCCTCGAAGCCGTAAGAAGTTTACACGGCTGGCTAATACTGATTTGCAGGAGCACAGAAGGCAAAGCGGCGTTCTCCTATCACATCGTCTTCTTCCTTCCTGCATCGTGGTTCCTTGTGCAGGAAAGAAGAATCGTGCATCGTGGTTCCTTGTGTTGATTCTTCTCGCTGTACCTGGATGTTTTCTAGGATTTTTACGTGCCAAGACCACGATTTTATCATAAGGCATACCGTAGTGGGTGACTACGGATTAGTTTTGGCCACCTGGGGATCATTAACGTGCCCCAATGCACGGGACACGGGCGGTTTTGCATTTCGCCCGATCGAAATGCGGCCGGCGTGGCCGGGATTTGATCCCGCGACCTCGTGCTTAGCAGGGTAACACCATATCTGCTAAACCACCGCGACAGCTCGTCTCTCTGTACCAGAGCACAATCACAGTATATTATCAAATGTACTCCAGAAACGTTTTCGTCGTTCGTAGCCCTTTCGCACACAGTAATATTCATTTCTCCTGAATATCTGTACCGACAAGAATAAATAATCGAAATGCGGCGTCGCATTCTACAGAGTTCAGGAGCGCTATACCATAAATCTATTCTAATATGGCTCAACTCCATTTATGCCATTAGTCCTCCAGGATTGGTGAAAAATATTCGGACCGCGCCCACTTAGTCTGTCCACCAAGCGACGTCGTGTAAAACTGCGAAAACACTCCATTTTATATGGCGTGTATACTCTGACCCAGACAAACGCGTACGTTTACCTAGGTAAATTACTTACAGGGGACCCTGATAATGAGAAGGAAATTTACAGAAGAATAAAATTGGGTTGGAGTGTATACAGCAGGCATTGCGAAATCCTGTCTGGGGCTTGCCACTGTCGTTGAAAAGAAAAGTGCACAACCATTGCATTCTGCCGGTGCTAACATATATGGGGCAGAAACTTGGAAGTTAACAAAGAAGCTCGAGAGTAAGTTAAGGATAGCACAAAGAGCAATAGAACGAAAAATGTTAGGCGTAACGTTAAGACACAGGAAGATAGTGGTGTGGATCAGCGAGCAAACGGGGATAAGCGGTATTCTAATTGACATTAACAGAAAAAAATGGAGCTGGCCAGGCCATGTAATCCGTAAAGTTGATAATCGATGGACTATTAGAGTTAAAGTATGGGTGTCAACAGAACGGAAGCGCCGTACGGCAGAAAATTAGGTGGAGTGATGAAGTTAGAAAATTTGCCGGCGCATGTTGGAATCAGCTAGCGCAAGACAGGGGTAATTGGAGATCTCAGGGAGAGGCCTTCGTGTCGCAGTGGCCATAAAAATAGGCTGGTGAAGATGATGATTATACTCTGAGATAACCGTCTGTGTTATCGGCGAGGGCACAAGCATGCGCAGTGCCAACCGGCTAGGGGTAACGGGTCATGGTCGTTATCATATTGGTAGAGTTCAACAGCGCTAATTGCGAGCGCCAGTTTATCGAAATAGCGGCCGACGGCGCGTTTTTGTTAGCACTTCTGAACTCTGTATATCGAGAACAAATGAGAAGGGGGTGAGATTGAGCCGCAATCTTGATATAGTCTTGAAGAAAAAAAAAGTTCAAGCGTAACACCAAAATTTGCTGTCACAGTCAGTGCTTCGCCCTTTTTAGGCTGCACTAACTCCAGCATTGGCCCGTGAACGAGGTTTCAGGCTGCACAATCTCCGCGATCGACCCACGCAAGAGGTTTGAAACATACCCAATATGGAAAAGGGATGGAAAGTCGCCGAAGAATACTCTGTCTTTAATAAGTTACGAGGAGCGAGATCAGGCGACACGGAAGGTACAGCAGACTTTGGTCATCGAATGATGCCTGATCACAATGCTGGCGCTATAGTGTGTGACGTTTTTTTTTATTTTTTATTTTTTGTATAATGAACAACCAGTACATATTATTTCTTGCACAATAAGCGTTGTCTGCCAATAATTTCCATGACGCTGGCGTCACTTGATCGACGTAGTACGTTCTTTAAGTCTACTAGAAGAATGGCAATTGTTTCCAAAGTATCTTTTCATCTGGACTAAGTAAAGCGCACAAGACACGACGTGGTCTCGTGTCGCGAACGCTGAAACGCTGCATCACTGGCACTTTCATTCCTTTCCAGCGGTACGCTCCTAGGTCTAAGTTAATGAACGCGTAGCGTGCTCGAAACGCTCGGCTACGGTTCTCTGAGTCTCGTTATTTTTCAACAATGAGTAAAAAGACAAAAAAAGGTACGAGGGGATACTACGCTACTTCTTGGGAAACGAGTGAAATTTCGGGATCATTCACATGATCCGGTCTAGTGACAGCAGCTTCTTCCAAGGCCGAGTGTGCGATGATTCGGCACCGTCGTTTCGAGATTGCAGATCATTAAGAAGCCCCGACATGCCCCTTCTCGTCGCTTTCGTGATTGCTCTTCGATGCATTTGCATCCGGACATATCGATGGGTGCATCACGCCAGGACAGGCAGCGTCGTTTACTGCCAGCAGCAATGATGTACCAGGAAATACGCTGTTGCAGTGTTCGATATGCGTGCAAAAAGTCACACGCAACAAAGTCATGCGCAGAAAAAGCAATACAAGAGAAAGAAATAATGACTGAGCTCTCAAGCCCAGGATTCCCAGCACGAACAGTTCGCGCTCGGGCCCTGATAACACTTGCACTGGTAAATCGCCAAGCCACATAGGAAAACGACCAGAATCAATTGCGTCCGAATTAGAGCCGTTGGGAATTATTAATTTTGTAAGATAACTTATTTATACACTCACCTCACTGGTTCCAGAGTTTGAAACATTGCGTGAGAGAGGGGGGTTACAGGAATAACAAAAGGGAGTAGATGGTAGAGCACTGAAAAAATAGGTAATTTGGGCAAAGATACACACATTTAGAACTGTAAACAATGGAAACAACAATTTGGAGAAAGCAATGTATCCACAGAACACACCTGTAGAGAATACTACTACAAAAAAAGGACAGCAAGCTAACACACTTTATGTGTGTTAGTGTTATCAAAGCTAAAGCTCAAACCTTGATTTATTACTTTTGATTTTCACTGACGACTTTATTAGGTGTAGGCAGCAACCAAGCAGGTACGACCGCACCTGGCATGACAGGAGTGTCTCCATATTACTGCATTTATAGGCATGTTAAATTCGCGGTTGTAATCAATCTATCAGTAAAATTTTGCTGTGAGTGATACGCTCACATTTTCACAGTGCAATTGGACCGAACGCTCACCATTGCATTGTGGGAGCAGTTTATGCAAGCTGAGTTATTATAATGAAAATGAGAATTATTTGCTTCTTTCACTGCTCGTGTACATTGTGATGCTGATTAATTCTCGTCCTTCTATCTGCCGTACGATGTGTTACGTTAGGAGTTAGCAGAGCGAGTGTCTCAGGAGTCCGTGGGTCTGGCTTAAATTTTTGTTCACTTGCGATCTTTCTGGGGACCTTTAGGATGTTTTCTTTTTAGATTTGTGCTTCTTTCAGGTGGATCAATACTTTTTTTTCCTTTCACGAAAATAAAATCAGAACGAGTGAGAACAGCAGTTGTTAAAAATGTTGCGTTTTTCGGTCATCCCAATAAATTAATGAACAATTATCCAAATAAACATTGCCAAATAATTCTCACGGCCGAGATACAGTGTCCAGGCTTCCTTTCTGCCGAACGTTTGCTGGACCTTCACGCGAAGTAGGAATTATCGTGCCAGTTGATACAGTGAGCATGCGTTTGTCTCATCCACTAACAGCACGAATGAGGCAACTCTTAATCAGGTCAACTTCCTCCACGCCTGGCTGCGGAGGCGCAGGTGATACAAGCTTTCTTTCGTTTTCTCCCGCGAGTTCGCACTTCCGCCGATTCGCTCGGAAACTGGCGCCCGGTGACGGGACCGAGTGAAGGGGCGACCTCCGGAGTAGGGGGCGCCTGGCGGTTCGCCAACAAGGCCACGAGGTCGGACGCAGCTCTCAGCGCTCGACGTGATCCCGTCTTCATCACGCATCTGCCACGCGACACGTCGGACGTGCGTTGCATACATACGTGTTTTGCTCGTCACGCAGCGCAGTGAGGCAGATCGTGTCAACTCGTTGGCGGATACCGGCCCCCCTTCGCGACGTCTCGAAGTGGTTGGAGCGCGCGCGCGCCCTGTCGGAAGGATTCATGATGCGGTCGCTCAGGAGCATAGGTATTGCGAGCCTGTATTGACGCTTGGCTATAGCTTGAGTCGCGTGATATGTAAGGCGAGGAAGGCGATTATACCTACGTTAAACGCGCAATTAAATGAATTTGCACCATCAGTTTCCCGTCATTTAAATGGCCAGAATACCTTTGAAAGACGTTTCGAGTTCTACAAAGGAAGTGACAAAACACGAGCAGTGACGGATGCACATTTCATAACTAAAGTTTGTGCCAAGATCCACGTCGATGGAGGCTCATGACTGCTGCATTTTCACTCGATAGCTTGAGTTGAGCTACTTAGTTGTTTGGCGCGATGGCTCCGTGGTTTCAAGGCTATGTTGTCAAGTACCAGGCAGTTCGATCGACTCCTGGCGGCGGCGGCAGCGTTACGATAATGGAAGCAATATTTCGATGCATTGCATTAGATATAACGTCCGTTTTGAAAGATTAACACGCGTTTTGACCAATATTTGTTGCTCAAGTCGTTCAAAGCACTGCCACAACTCCATGCGAATGACAAGGAGAACGAGCATTGCATGCCGGTTATGAGGGAAGATTAGAAACCTCACATTGCCCCATACATATGCAACGGGAGCAGATGTTATGCTTCCTTCACTGGAAATTAAAGCAAGCATCCCAATCTGTTAGGCTAGTCATGAACTTAATCTGTATTAGACAAATGTTAGAGCATGCTAATAGCAGCCATTTCAAACTAGATTAGTCGACCAAAATAGGAAGTGCAAGAAAGCGCGAAAGTACAATCTAATCTGGGCCCGAATTCGCCAAACCTTCTTACTGTAGAATTTTTCCTAAGAAGTAATTTTACCCAATTCGAATGCCAGACATATCATTAGCGAAGACGGTCAGCCAATGACAAAGTGAACTTATGACAGAAATGCCTTGTGAATCTGGCCCCTGATATTCCCGAACAGATTGTATTACCAAAATCTTGTGCCTGCTTGAATTCCCTGCATTAACCCAATGCTCAAAGGCTGATTCCTTTTTTTTTTTTTTTTTTTTTTGCTGTTGAAAATCTGCTTGAATGTCAATAGCACACTACATATTGTTCCGAGGGAAATTTTTAAGCATTGAAGACATCTCTGAACTTTTATACGAGCTTTCCTCGTGAACAACAATGGAATAAAAGTGTTTGCCTTTGCAAGTTACAGAATCTACACATTGTGCAAGTTTTGAGGAGACCACATTAAATCTTAAAGATATATACAATAAAAGAGTGCCTAAGAACGAATACAGACTGAACACACTTGTCTAGAGTGGTTGAGCGGCCGACTGCGGACTGCGCCAGCGTCCGTATAGCTGTTATCCCGTGGTAACTGCTGGGTTCCACGTGCGTTTCGCCCATAACCCATGGATCCGGCAAGTAGCAATGACCATGCGTGGTCTCATCGCAGAGTAAGCCTGTAGTTTTTTTTAATAGATAGCGGCCAACTCGGCCGAATTGCGGTTAAGTATGCGCATCATCATTATCATCATTTATTGTCTCTTAAAGACCCCTTTCATGATATTACATAAGGGGGGGGGGGGGGGGCAAAAGGCATCAATAAACAGCATGGTCGTAATTATACAATGGTTAAGTGGTATGCAATGCTATTAGTGAATTAGTTATCAATACAATCGCGAACAAAACTGGTAGCACGATCGGCAGTAAAAAAGGCATCACAACCAGCAGTATAACAGAGCAGTACAAAAGGGAGACGTTAGAGTAACAGCGCCGTGGTAGTAAGTTAAGGGTTTAAGGAACATGACAATAGGTGCCCAAATTTATCTGAATCACTTTCATGTACTATATCATCGGGTAGCGCGTTCCATAGTTCAATAGCAGCAGGTAAGAAATATTTGTTGAATGCATTACATGTATTTAGCATTCGTGTGCATCTTATTATGCGCATGTGTTTGTATCGTGTGTTCTGGCGCGCTATAACGTAAAATGATTGCAAACTGTTTTGATTCCAATTTCAGCAATCAGCCTCCACGATTGGTCAAAACATTTTCGGGCCAGTCCCAACTTCGCCTGTCTGTCACGCGACGTCACGAAAACCGCGATAGCTCCCCATCTGATATAACGTGTACACACTGATTATGCATGATTAAACCACACAGAAGAAAAATAATCATTCCTGATTCGACGCCTTTTCACCATTAGCCATCTGCTAATGGTGAAAATAATTGTATAATTACGACCATGCTGTTTATTGGTGCCTTTTGCCCCCCCCCCCCCCTTATGTAATACCATGAAAGGGGTCTTTAAGAGACAATAAATGATGATGATGATGATGCGCATACTTAACCGCAATTCGGCCGAGTTGGCCGCTATCTATTAAAAAACTATGGCGCATACCCACAACAGGAGATTGGCCAGGGCGCGGACCGGCACGTCCAATGTGTTCTGGCTACGCCCACTTCGCCTGTCTGTCACGCAACCTCACAAAACCGCGAAAACTCACCGCGTCAAAGTGACGTGTACGCGAAAAAAATGCATTAATATGTTGAACAAAACTCAGGCCCTCGCTACTCGCACCTGCCGGTGAGCATGTATTTATTTGCGCATGATAAACCTTTTTGCGTGGCAGTAGAGAGAGAGAGAAAATGATTTAATGAAAGGCAGGGAGGTTAACCAGGACTGAGCCCGGTTGGCTACCCTACACTGGGGGAAGGAAAAAGGGGAGAGAGAGATTAAGAGAAGAATAGAAAGTCCACTGTTGATATCGCCGACGTAGCAACAGATCTGTTCTATCACTGATTATCAATCAGTCCGGGTCATAGACGGTCACTCAGTCCTGTAGTTTTTAAAAATCGCAGCAGCGCTTTTGTGGCCTTTTGCAGTAAAACGTTATCGAGCGCTTTCGGCATGCATACGACATCGCTCTGCAACTCTTCCTTGCTAAGGATCTGTTATAGCGGTATTCTTATCCTTCCGTTGCCCGCCGCCGCGATTTTCGACCAGCCACCGCAAGCTAAGTAAGGCGAAGCGGACCAATCGGAGAAGCCGGCACCACCCTCTTCATGCGGTTATCTATTTTCACTGTGCTGGCTCCGCCCCATCTAAACCCTCGCCACTAGAGCGTGCTCCTCGCCTCTTGTCAGCCAATTCGATAAGAAAAACCGCTGAGTGTAGAGAATGTTATTGGTTTTGAAAGCGAACAAAGGTGACCTCCTATAAACTAGGAAAGTGTTTGATTGGGTTGTTCAGACAACACCGCGGGTCACCGCCCGATGCTTGCGTCGGTAATTGCGTAAATTTGACGTCAGGAGTTTGGAATCAAGACAGTTTGGAATCTTTTTACGTTATAGCGCCCCTGGTTGTTGTACTTGCAGTGATGTGAGTGTTTTTTTTTTCAGTATATCGCACCAGTAATTTATTCAACTTTGTGCTGAAATGTACAAAATGTGGCCACCCAGTAGTGACCAAGATAACCAGCAGTATTGGCAAAAACTATGATGTATATCCAATGAGCTTGTTAGAATCGAGTAGCTGTGCGCGGATGATGATCATAATTTGCGTACTATGGCGCATACCCACAACAGGAGATTGGCCAGGGCGCGGACCGGCACGTTTAAAATAAATCAGAGGAAATTAAGACATATAGGTCAATATATGATTGTCCAAATTGCGTATCACGGCTGCGCTAACGCGCATGCGCGAGTCACTTTCCCTTACGCCAAAGACGCTGGAATGAAATGGGTAAATTTAGAGCATTTCATTAACAGCTTCACGAAAGCTTCGCTTCACATAGATCCGAAAATGCGCGTTGGATCTGTGTAAATTCTTGCCGTTACTATTTTCGTTGTGGGCTCCCATTGGCGGACATCGACTTGACTTACCTGATGAACTTATTCACATTCTACTACATAACCGACTCCCTCACTGCGGTGAAATACTATGCACGTTTCCTCTGCCATGCCCTCCACAGATCTATCCTGACTAGAAAAAGTGTTAAGCTTCGAACTCTCGGATGGAAACTCCAAAAAGTGACCCTTGTCGCCATGGTGGCATTCACAATTGTCATCAAATGAACTGCGCGTAAATACAGAACGCGTAGAAGCTGAGGACAATGGTAACGAAAGTTTTTTTTTTTTTTTTTTTTTGATGGGTGGCGCATATGCTTCCGACCAGATGACGTCGTGACAAGCCGAGTGCTCCATGAACAATTTTGTCGTTCGGCGTTCCTAGCCCAAGTGATAACAACATCTATTGCACGGCGATATCGGTTCGGCCACATTCCAGGCAGTGTTCCTGTCATGCTGCCGTAAATCGGACAAATCAACGAATATAGAATAATGACGTGACTCGACTACCAAGGCAAATACAAATCACGGCAAAAAGCATTCGTTGAGTTATTGCAATGTCAACAACACTGGGTACTGAGAACCTAATACCGGGCATTGCACAGAAGGCTATCCGGAACAGTAAACGACAATCATTCTTCGGCGAGTCAACTTTGAAGCGGCCACTCAGTTCCTTGTTGGAACAAGCGCCTACAGAGGTACCTTGATGCACGTATGAAGTACGCTCGAGCTCCAGAAAGGACTACACGTGTAGATGAGTTACAGTAGCTGGGTACCTTGATAGAATGTACATCTCAGGGTAAACGACAAGAAGAAATGGCGCCAAGCCTACAGCAATGATTAGGGCTTACCAACCACTTTGTGTCCCTGTTATGCCTTCCGGTGCTGTCCTCTTGCTCTGTCCCTAGCGACTCGATATTCACGTAGAAGAGGTACCGCTGCAAACGAAGAAATTGGCCAGGTGATAGTCCACCTGTTATTCGCAAAATAACAGGCCGTGGTCAGGCCGGCATGAAGATTCGTGCCTTTACCTAAAGTGTGCGCTCTGCTTACTGTGTATTCAGTTTATGACGCATTCTGACCGTAAACTTAATTGCAAGTGAAAATTGTGTCACAAATAAAACCCGAAAGTAGTATTCAAATCTTGATTTCCTCCCCTTGAATGGCGCGAAGGGCTTGGCAGAAATTATATGCCCGCATGGTGGTGCATTAGCAGCTAGTAATATAGTCGGATATCCCTTACTTGCAAAGCCTTTATCATAGACGTCCCAGTGAACATGCTAGTGGTGCAAGGCAAGCTTTTACAATGTAAAAAAAAAAAAAAAAAACACCGTCAGAAACAAAACGCGTACAACGCGGGCGCTTCCCACAGTTTCTTCCAGGAAACGGACGTCTTCGGATCAGCTTTGATTACAGCACCGGGAAACGAATTGACTCTCATCAAGGCGGAAACATGGCCGGGTTGGCGTATACATTTTCAGCATGCAGCTTGGCAATGACAAGCGAACCGAACGCGAATGGAGCGAATGGATACGAGTCCAGCGACAAGTGATGTTTCCCGCCAGCAATCATCGCTCGTCTGTGTCGCAACTCTCCCTTCATGTTCTGTTTGTTTCGCGTGTCGTTCTCATAAGCACTAAGCGCAATTGAACAGGCTCGTATCCTTGTAGTGCGAGCCGGCAGGATCTACACAGCGGCGCTGAGCCGCAGCGCTCTCGCTGCTTATCCGTCAATCAGCAGCAACCGTACAACCGGGCGCTGACGGTCCGTCATCGCACGAGCCGTGCCCCCTGCTGCCAACAGCGCACGCCGCCAGAGGCAGACGAGGCAACAAAGCACGAGGGTGTATTCGCTCTTGCTCTTATATCACGTACACCACCCGCAATTAACTGAAAGGAGGGGTGCGGGTGCAGTAGAGATGTGTGTGCAGCACAGCCAGCAGTCATTGGGTCGCACCTTGAGTCCGTGGACTGCTTGCCCCTTTCCGGTTTCGGCATGACCGGGAGCGCGCTCGCACTGATCCGAAGAGCACGACCGCAACCGGTTCCGGCCGTAACGTTGGCCACTACTGCTTTGCTACATCGCCACTCACCCTTACAACCGGCTTTCTTTCCGGGGCAGGCGTGTTACGCCCATCTAGCAATCGAAGATGCTTTTATGATGACCAGCCCGCGATGCACGTGACACAGACGAGACACGCGTGGGAGGAGGGCGCATACTACCAACTAGATGCTGCACAGGAAAGTTATATTGTTTATAAATCGTAGTGAGTTTGCAGAGAGAGCCAGAACAACGCCTAGCATTTAGGCACATTGTAATACCACGACGAAGGCTCGCCGGATGTAAGATTAGTTACTTGAATTTTGGAGTTGTAAGGGCCGAAATCACGATGTGATTATGAGGCACGCCGTAGTGGTGGACTACGGATTAATTTTGATGGCTTGGGATCATTTGACGTGCACCTAAATGCAAGTAGACGAGCGTTTTTTTTTTTTTTTTCATTTCGCCTTCATTAAAATGCGGCCGCCGCAGCCGGGAGCATATACGCGACCTCGAGCTCACCGGCGCTACACTAGAGTCCCTGGACTGCCGCGGCGAGGTTACATAACATGCCCCTATTGGGATATAAAAAGAGAAAAGCCATGCTGACACATAGGTCAACAATGTTTCTTATTTCGTTTTTTTTTTCGCCTCGAATGCAGCTGCCCTAGCACGACCACTGTTGATATCTCCCTCCGAACACCTGTAATCAATCAACCTCAGCAAAGAGAAGTTCGGGTGACGGTCCGTCTTGGTCAACATAAATATGCGAACATTCGCGTTTTGATTCAAGATCGCATAGCACCTGTACGTTTGCGTCAACCATGGACGTGTTACACGACAAAATGTTCACCAAGAAACATATTTGACGTTTGCTGACATGAGACGCTCCAGTACTCGCGCCACGAGTAATCGTTGCTTCAAAGCAAATTAAGCGTTACCTTTCAGATTTTTTCCTCAAATATGTGAACAAAAGTACCGGTTAGGACCTTCACTTTTTTTCATCAGCTGGCAATGACGTTGGCGTCATTTCTACTTGATGTTGTGCTACTTCAGCAAATGGACTATAAACCTTAAACAAGAATTAGCTTAAAGGAACGGAAATTTATACTCGTCGTTCGCACTGCCCGTAACCATGCAGATTAACTAGAAATGTTCCAACACGTGACGTGCAATAGAGGTTCTGAAAATGTTACGAGTTCAAGGACGGAGGGAGGGAAGAGGGGGAAAATGCTATTATACACGCGAGTGTGCGTGCTCTTGAACGAACTCCCTCATCTTTGTGACACAAGGAGGGCGAAGAAAACCGTCGTCTCGCTCGAAAGCACAGCGTAACGAGAGAGTAATCTTCAGTTTCCGCAAGGAAGGATTTGTCTTCGTCATGGCAGGCTGGTTCCGGACGCGACAGTGCTTGTAAGGGCTCCATGCTTGCTTTCACTTGGGACAAAGCACGACAGACAACGCAATAGTCAGAAAAGGTTTGCCCCGGAAAAGAAATAAAAAATACGAGATCTTTCATTGCCACTCTATATCTCATTATGAGAGTAAGGCCGCATGCTTGTTTTCTGTTCTTTCACAGCGCCGTCGCGAGTTGCCCACGTGGTATGCGTACAGGCAGGGGTCCACTCCGCTACGTGTCCGAGCAGCAACGGCAACAGCGTGTCGTTTCCGAGTGCTTAGAAAATCCCGCTTGGTGCCGAGTGACGAGTCACAGTGCGCGCCGTAGAGGTGCGATAGAAGCGCCGTACGTGTGCGAAGTACGCATTCAGAGAGCGTGGTTTTGTAAACGCCAAGTTCGGATTCCGCAGACGGTCATAAATTGCCCTTGCGAGCAAACTTCAAGTGAGACTGGTGTACACGGTTTTGCGGCGCCGTCTCCCGAACTCTTCGCTGGCTACGGAGGCCCCCGAGGTTTGAAATGGACTGGCAATAAATTGTGGGTTCTTAGCGCGTGTCTCGATGAAGCCGTGACAGACTGCGCGGAAATGGGAAAGAGCAATGTAGTTGCAGTTTAGCTACAAACATTCGTGGTCCGTCTGGTATAGATCGCTTCTTGTCAGCGCTTGATCATCGGTGCCGATCATCACATGAGAGACTTCACGCTCCAACGAAGAACGGAGAAGCAACAACAAGAACCGGCAAAAAGCGTTAATATGACAGTGTTTCTGCGCTGATAAAATATTGTCTTCCTAAGAATAACATTTATAAAGGCGGTCGTGTTGTGTTTGATCATCCAATAAATACCTGAAGCCTGAGATAATTTTTTTGGCATAATATATTTCGAAAGTTAAAGATAGCTATCCCAGCTTGTTAGTTGTTTATGCTTCTTCCATTGTATCAGCTGAAAATTCGGTTATGTAAGTATAGGCAGAACAGCGCGCAAGAAAAGAGAGAAAGAAAAAAGAAAAATAAGGGACATGTAAAAGAGGATGGACATGAAAAGAGGTAAGGTAAAGTGCAGTGACCAAAGGTTAGTGAGGCTTCGAACTATCATAGCAGGAAAGCATACTTCCAAATGTACTTTATAAACCTTCTTTAGATCGCTTCTCTTAGAACATTTTTGGAACTCTTAGCACCCCTTTAGAGCCTTTCTCATTTTAACTTCCGGTCAGTGTACCCCTGAAGCCATTAGCTTGCTATCCTTCAGTCAGCGTTGTGCCATGTTTTTAATTCCAGCTTCTCGAGAATGGTTAGTGAGAGGAAGAGCTGTCGCAGCTGAACGACGACGTCAAAATAACGAAGTCAAGCGTAGGAGACTCTCAAACACCGTCAGGCCCGCAGTTGCAGTTCAACATTAATGCCGAGCGTTGGAGGCCCTTGAAAAATGTGATGTCACGCGTAATACTACTTTTACATGGCGCACATTCGGCATTTCCTCAATGATACGCTTTATATGTTTTTTTACCAAAGATGTCATGTTCGAAAAGAGCATACAGCCGTACAACCTGATATTTCTGGCACGACGTCTCGGATCAGTAAGACTTACACGTCCCATAAGCCTGGAGGAGTGACTGGCAGACTTGAAGGTAGTCGAGGTGGACGTCACAGCTAACCTAGTGAGGATGGCAGACTCGCCGACCCACCCACAAGTATAGATAGCGTAATTACAACTTACGGACGTATAGTTTTGTTGAATAAGGTGTATTTTTTTCCTGTCTCTGTTGAGCTGCTTACGTGAGAGCAACAAACACACGATGTGCACTGTCAGCGGCACACACATTAAAAGTTCTGGTGACGCCATTGCCTTCAGAAAGTGCACAACATGCAGAATGCATCGCTCACTTGAAGAGGGGAAAACGCAGACCTGTCATTCGTGATGGGCTCTAAGCTGACTGCCGTTTCTGTATCCAAGCACTGCCTGCAAAAATAAATGTATTTTTGTACTATTACGCACTAGGTACCGCACCGATAATTATCTGGGTACTGTTCATTTGCGAGGGCGAATCAGAGTGAAATTGTTTACTTTTAATATCATCTCGTTTTGTCGATAGCTTTCTTTTTGTGCACGCGGGAGCATAGACGTGACTGCTGTCCGTAGGATGGAGCTGGTATTCATGGCTGCAGTTATTACAAACGTTATCTAGTGGTTCCCGCTTTTAAATCGAGTTAGTCGAGGGTCCACCGCAAGTTCGGGAACGAAATTAGAGTCTAAGGATCTTGAATATTTCCGTGACTGCGCCTCGTCTCTGGCGGTTCAAATTAATTCCGAAAATCGTGCCCTCGTGTGCGATGGTAGTTTTCGAACAGTTTCGAGTCGCAACCTTCGCTCCGTAGAAGAAAACGGGGCTGCCTTTCTTAAGCAAAAGCGTTGCGGTGGCCGTTGTTGTTTCGTATAGCCGACGTTGTTTGTACCGGAAGCGATTAAGACGGCCCGAATTTCCAAACGCGGAAAGGTAGCACGGAGATGGCGACCCACTTCCCAGGTGCCTGCGGCTGCGTTCTTGCGGCTATCTTTCTCCGGAATGTTCGACAGTTCCGCTTCCGGTGAGCAGCTTGCTCCAGACGTTGCCGCAGTGTTCGCAGATGGGCTAAGTGCGGGGATGGTCGAACTTAATTATCGATTCGTAAGGTAAAAGTGCTGGCACGTATCCAATAACAAAGGCAGAGTGTTGGGTTTGATGTGCCATTTTGCCTGCCGATACGTTAAATGACGCGGTGGAATAGGACCCTGACACTGCAAGACAACAGTGCTGGGAATGGTGTAATAGTTCAGCGGAAATCCGCTAGGTGGAGATAAGTAATTAAAGAGAAACTGAGACTTCCACCCAAATGTAGCAATTCGCTACTATGGAAACCCAACCGGGTTCCTCGAAAGAAAGCCTCGCAGTTGAAGAAAAATTCGTCCTGGTCCGGGACTCGAACCCGGGACCACCGCCTTTCCGGGGCAGCCGCTCTACCATCTGAGCTAACCAGGCGGCTAGCAGATGGCAGGGCGAAGTCGAATTTGTCGACAACTCGAAGCAAAGGCAAGTGTATGGTGTAATAGTTCAGCGGAAATCCGCTAGGTGGAGATAAGTAGATAAGGGTGGAAGTCTCAGTTTCTCTTTAATTACTTATCTCCACCTAGCGGATTTCCGCTGAACTATTACACCATACACTTGCCTTTGCTTCGAGTTGTCGACAAATTCGACTTCGCCCTGCCATCTGCTAGCCGCCTGGTTAGCTCAGATGGTAGAGCGGCTGCCCCGGAAAGGCGGTGGTCCCGGGTTCGAGTCCCGGACCAGGACGAATTTTTCTTCAACTGCGAGGCTTTCTTTCGAGGAACCCGGTTGGGTTTCCATAGTAGCGAATTGCTACATTTGGGTGGAAGTCTCAGTTTCTCTTTAAGTGCTGGGAATGCCTGTAGACTTGGGGAAAATTTCAGTTAGTATATTTATACAAACGTGAACAGGGGGAAAGTGAGGATTATGTTGTGTTCTGGTTTACATCAGCTGCTGTGCAAAGGTTGAAGTAGAGAGTGCTTGTAGAGCCGAGGTGCCTTTCTTGGTAAAGAAGTTATAGAAACGGACTAAGGCAGGCGTGCAAACACGGACGCAAGTAGAAGGAACGGCGTTTGGAATTTGTTGGTATATGCATTTAACCAGTTCAACATGATTACCTTATACTATAATGAAATCTGTATTTTAAGCTCCAGGCGGCAGTGAGAGTTAACACTGGAGAGTTAACGCTGCCGCGCAGGCCTGAGCCGTGAGTTCAGACCAAAGTAGATTGAAAAAAAAAAGAATTATGCCGCATTCTCTGCTTTCACCAATAGTGTTGGGATGTAGCAGGATGTTAGCAGGATGTGGCAGCTAGACTTGCAATATAATTTAAGCTCATAGACAACAACAGCAAAAACAACACATCCTCAACCAGCATGTGTGCGAGGACAGAGAGAAAGATTATGAGTTTAATGTGAAGATAGACATGCTGGCCTGGTTGGTGGCTTGACACGCTGCTCCCCGTATTGCGCGAGGAATAAAGTACACAACAATCCCATAAACGGATAAACGGCCTGTACGTCCACAACCACAAGCACACACATAGTAATTAAATTTATTGAGAAGGACAAAAAATTTGGAGGACGCTTAAGCTTCGCCTTTAAGGGTGGAACGCGATAGCATTCAAAGATCCCTGGCTGCTTATCAGGCTTTGTTCCCTGTATTCAAATTACAATCCAACGCTATCGCGTCTGCAGGTTTTGGTTAAGTCATACTTTAGGATTTTTCTCAAGGATTTCACTTTGAGAAATTCATTTTTTGTTGACTAACGCCTTGCGCCACGCGGAGGGCCTGCCCGGTCGGGGTGGTTAGGGATGATGTGGCTCGGGATGATTATTTCCGCCAACAACGCCGGTACTTACGCCGACACCCACGCCGACGCCGGATTTTCTGCGACACGGGGACCTTAACGCTGTCGCGTTAAAATTGAATGGTGGGCTCTATGGCGGTATCGACCTCGGTCACCCAGCGCAGCAACCCGGTGCTCTAACCATTAGGCCACAATTACACTTTTTTTGTTTGCTTCATTGCAGGCCACAATCACACGCGCCAACGCGAACCAGCTCTTTGAGATGATCGCCGCTTGTGATCGCAGATTAGGTAGCACAGGCGCGCACGAGCATGTGCATGCGACCCATTTATTTTCCTTTATGCTGAAGTCGCAGGAAAGAAATGGGCAAAACTATCGCATTTGATTAGCCGCTTCATGAAAGCTTCGCTTCAAATAAATTCCTACATGTGCGTTGGACCTGCATAATTTCTTTTTCTTAGAGCGCAGGGCACCGACGGTGCTTCCACATTGGCCGAGAATCTGCCGCAGCTCACAGCTGGCGTCACGCAGCATATCTAGAGCGACCTTCAGTGATTGATTATCTGTTAATTAACGCCAGCGGTAAGATGTGTGAGATGAGTGAAACTGACTATACATCTATGCCATGCGCTTTCAAGCTAACTTCGTTTCAACTCCGTAGTGGTTCTCCGGAATTCTTGCGAATTACCTAACCTACACGTCAGGGGAACATTAACCATTCTTACATAGAGCGCCTGTCTATTTCTTCAGCGAGTTGTTCAAATACCTCGAGACGATGAAGGGCGCTGTAGATGCGATAAAACGAAGAGCTCCTTCCATCCGTTCTTGGCTGACTCAAGCGCTACCTGAGCCCCGGTCTATTGAAATGAGTGTCACTCACGTGCGAGGAACTACCACGTTTTTGGACAATATACACTCAGTGAAACAAGTGGGGCCGCGCCAGGCACGTATGCCATTTAACATAACATGAAAAACAAAAAACACCAAAGGAACAGTGGTAGGAGTTCCTAACAAGCGACCACCACCACATCCAAATCCAGGCAGTCCAGAGGGCCCACGACATCGTAACGGGATTTCGCCTCCCGGTGCCATCGTGGGCGGAGCCACCGACTTGACCTGAGGGAGCCTTCGGCTCTAGCTGGCCAGTTTCTCAGGACCAATAAAAGTTATTGTCACCGTCACCGTTCCGATTTTTACAATTTCTTTTGTACTGCATCTAAAACAGGCTTATGTGCCTCGAACTAAATGTAATTAATTGGTTGTATTCTGTACTGGATCAATTGCTTTCTTTTACACGGTAACGTTCACTGTAATTCAGTTACTCTTTTTGCAGCAGCCAATCCCATGCAATCAGTCACTTCTTAGGCAAGACAGACGTAACAGGTGACACAACATTGAGCGGTAGAATTCGGACGGGAACTAAAGCAGAGCGCGCAATGTCGAGCCACACTTCAGGGACTAAATTCACAAAGCTTTTCTTTCGTAAGTGGTATTTGTCATTGGCCCGTCCCCTTCGCTATCAATCTTTCCTTACTTTTTTATAGTGGCCATTCAAAGCTAATAAAAGGAGGCATTGCCACCATGTGCATTTAACAAATCATGTGAGCACCAAGGCCGAAATCAGTTTAGAAAACCAGATAGAAAAACTGAAAGCTGCTGGCTATCCTAGCAGTACCCGTTTGTGAAACCCTTATTCAGAAGGTGAAGTGCAAAAAAAAAAAAAAAAAAAAAAAACTGGTCATAAAGGAAAATAAATAGGTCAAAGGCTATTGCATGTCATTCCGTACGTACAAAAGATTTCTCACAATTAGAAATATATATATAGCGACCAGATATGAAACCAGTTTGTTGTTTTCCGCCCCCTGTAAACTTTCTAAAGCGTGTGTCCTAAATAACAAAAACCGGACTATTCGACAGTGCAGCATTCGTCACGGAAACAGAGTGGCCTACGAAATATCGATCATATGTGGAAAGATTTCTAGGACAAAGACTTCTTAGTAGAAAAAAAGCCAATGATTAAATGATCGAGCCGGACATGTTGCCTGCAACGTAAGAAATGGTTATGGCCGCTAAATGGCCGTGCATTTCAAGGAGTGCCAATGCAAGTCATTATTCCACAAGGCAATTAAGGTTTCTGAAAAAGAAATAACGAAACAAGAAAGGGATATTTTAGAATCTCTTTTTTTTTTCATCAGGAAGGCCGCAGATCGATGCATTAGCACACCTTCCCTTCACCTATCCGGTAGAGAGTTATCATTCCTCGGTAATACCACTGTTATCATGTATAATCACAAACGCGTTGGTGCGCTTGCGCCGTCTTAGCGGAACGTGTTAGCTGTCGTTAAATGTTTCCCGTGTCGGCGGAACGATGTTGCGCATGTACCCGGTTCTTCCCCTGTATAAAGGCGGCTGGAATTTATTCAATAAACTCAGTTGGAAGTCAGCGTTCTTTCCTGTCCCTTTGTTTATTTCCAAAAATTGTTGCGCTGCATCTAGGTTACTCAGACAGGGAAACCCGGGCACTCAGTGTTTGTTCCCCGCATATTAACGCTCCACCATATGCTGGCCGGTGATGGTCAAGGGGCACGTTGATGCCAGGCAAACATCTACGGATTACTTATAAAAACAGCGGAGCTGTTTAAGCTTGGCAAAATTTCGGCGGAGCCACGTCTCTAGCGAGCATAGCGCGCAGCGCGCTATGCTCGCGAGAGAGGAGCTTGGACATTGACGTCATAGCTGCGCCGAGCACGTGTTCAGCAGAGTCATGTGACCGCGCTAATGAAAGCGTGCACTCACCGGAACCCGGGCATTTCCCCGCTCTAGCGAGATATGGCTCGACCTAAGCGCACCTTGACGCCGGAAGAAGAGGCTGTCCGACGAGAGAAGCGCCTTCAAGCCACGCGGGAAAGGAATCGCCGTCTTCGTGCCGATCCAGCCTACCTCGCCAACAAGGCCGCCCATATGCGACGTCGGCGAGCCGATCCGCAGTACCGAGAACGTGACAATCAACCCAAGCGTCAACGCCCAGCTCTGCCACCATAGCCTATAGCCTTGCCTGGAAAAAGCCAAGTCAAGTCACGTTAAGCCTATATACATCAACTAGTTGCTAAGGAACGCCGCCCAGCTCCGCTGTTTCTTCAGACTTGGCACCTCTAGAGTCAAGCTGGGCGCATTTTTTTTTTGTCAGTTTTTAGTTGATCCTACCGGGAGCGCCTTTCTCCGAGCCCCAGCAAAAATAAAGCCTTGCGATTCATTTAGGATCTCGACGCAGCGTCGCACAATTGAGTAACCACAATTTTGTGGGAGAGGTGTTCGTGTGTTATGACATCACCCTTGCCCGCAGTTAACTCATCGAGGAAGTTTTCCGTCTCAATGCTGTGGCATTCATAAGGAAACAACCAAGAAATATTACTATCAAGATTTTGAAAGTGTTATTGTTAGTACAGATAACCAACACGTGCACGGCTGCAGAAGACACCCCGAAACAGCCAGGCCAGCATGTTCTGTTTGCTAGATGTGCGTGAAATGTCGATAAAGGTTGGGAAGAAAGTCACTTAAAAGTCATCGATTACATTTTAGTACTTTGTCAATTACTTTTGTGAGGCAGTAATTAGTCACTGAAATCAATTACATTCAATTACATTTTGAGTGAAGTAACTGCAATTGGTTACTTTTTTATGTAAAGTGTAGGAGTCTGATTTAAACACCTGCCTCCCGAGTATCCAAGTAAACAACTTTTTCATGCGTGGACACCCAGTAAAATTAACCGATGGAACACAGGACAAAACCGAGCAAAAGCGTTTGAGCGTCCAGAAGCGTCCATACACTTTAATTACCCAGTGTTCATTGCTCCTTGGGCTGTCTATGATTGCGGGGTCATCTTGCGCAAAACGTGCCCGAGTCTCGAAGCATAACCGCGCAAAAACTTGGCCGAACGGAGATAACGCTAGGTGGGGTTGCCAGCTTCGCAGTCTGCCCAGTATTCGCACCACTAGTGTGAAGCTGCCCCTAATTTTTTTCTTCGTCAGTAAATAAATAAATAAATTCATTAATTAATCAGTACCCGCATTCACACGGCTCTTCGTTTCTCGAGCGCTCCTGATCATTGGCCGTCCGCGTTCACTGATAGTATGTCCAGCATACTGGACCGAGAGCATAGAATGATAGAATGTCGCCCGTCTTATGCACCTGTAATGTTTAGAGGCACTCGACCTCGATGCATTCCCGAACTGAAAGCCGAGGATCACAAACCAAGCGCCTTGTGCAACGCGCCTTTCCTGCGTCGACTCGCACATGCCAGCCTGCAGCCGCGTGCATACTGTAGTACGTCGAACCACTTCGCGAAGGTTTGGTCCGCTGGCAAGGGAGGCCACCGCTTTCCCCGGCACCGCCGGTTCCGTGTCCGCTGGCGGCGGCGATGCGCGGCACCTGCTTGCAGTCGGAGCGCAGCCGCGATCGACGAAGCTACGCGCTCGCTCATGTTTTGGAGAGTGTTCTGCTTTTTCCCGAAACCAGCTGCTCTGGCGCGTCGCACGCGCACGCAGACAACCGTCAGCGCTGCGGGTGCGGACCGCCGTCGGCGCGGCGTCTATAAATAGGATGCCACATCGAGTGCGCACGTACCCACCACACAAGACGCCGATATCTTTCCAGCCTTGTATATATCTACTGCCTGGTCCCACCTCCACTGGTGAGGGTATACAACCAAATCAAAACGTTGCAGCCTACTTAAAATGAAACTTATGAAAGCGGGCGAATGGTGGAGCTGCAGCTTTTTTTAAGACGCCTCGAACGACGAGGGCGCTTCGAACGCGAGGTTCCAGTGACGATGTCTGATAAGCTGTCTGATGGGGAAGTCACCGGAGACAACGCGATAGACCTGGCATTAAAATGAAGCGCTGAGAAAGAACGAGATGAAAAAGCAGTAAAGAAAGAAACTTCCGGTGAGCTCTTTAGTACCAACCCTGCGCACTGAAGGAGTACAATCGGCGGCGTTTTAAGTGCAAGTGACGTGCCATGCGCCGGCTCATTCGAACTTATGGCATCTCGTATTATGAAAGTTTTACAGTGAGAGTTACAGGAATAACTGGATGACTTCAAGTCCGGCTTAACAAAACATGAGCTACCCACCGCGCTAGCCCAGTCGTTATGCCGCTGCGCTGCTAAGCCCGATGGTGTGGGATCAATTCTCAGCCGCTGCGGACGCCTTTCGATGGGGGCGAAGGGCATGAATGCCCGTGAACTTAGATTTAGCTGCACGTTAAAGTACACCAGGCGGTAAACATTTATCGGCAGTCCCCCACTACAGCGTGCTTCATAATCGGACCACAGGTGCTAGCCCGTAAGACCCCGAATTAATATTTTTGGAACATGAGCTATACTGGGTGCATTACGGTGTTTCATGCCATGTATCAGTTAGATTCAAAGACGGCGATGGCGCTTCCGAAAAGTATTTAATGGCGAGTGGTGGGTGATGTCTATTTCACGCAGCCTGACTTGCAGGCTGAGCCGACGCTTCGACTTCGTTCCCTGTACTACTCTTATAAAACAACGAAAAAGCGAGAGTTGTTGAACTGGGAACTTTCGCTGCTCGAGTGTGCCTGGTCAGGCGGCTGGTGCAGCCATCGATAACAATAATTGTTACAATGAACGCAGTTGGAAAAAGTGTTTTTCTTAGGCCCCGCGATTACATTGGCATAATGATAATAGGTTCATAAATTATTTCTACTTGCACAAGAGATATCCTGAAAGAATAGATAAAAATTACCAGACCAGCGATTCCTCCCGCTCCAAACATGTTTATACCGCGATAACAGGACGCTTTCACAGCGGACACCGCCATGTTCTCAGGAACCACTTCATTGCGATGCACACTACGCCACCACCGTTTATTATAGCATCGTCGTCTGATATACGTAAGTACACAGACGCCACCATTCCGATAGTCCGCGTAGGCCGCAGAGCTTCGAAATTTTTTGTGGTCACTTTTGCTTTAATGTTTAGTTTCAACTCCTTTCCAGTTGTTAATGCGTTCCTTCGTATAATTGCAGATTTCTATGCATGGGCTGCTCGCTTTGCTGTCATTGGATATGAACATGTGGTGCTCGCAATACTGTATAAATAGCTCCTCAACCTACACCTTTTTATTTAATTGTAGTAAATGCAAGGCAAAAGAAATTCCGCGATAGCGCCGCTTTGAGCGTGTCGGACTGCTCATTCTGTATTGGCTTCAAATCGCAGTGGCGGACTAGTGAGGAAATCGTGAAGATGAGAATATGGAGATGGCCTAACAACTACTTAATGGTGATGACCAGGGTCCTCTGAAGAACGGAATGGACGTACGAACGCAGCAAACGCAGGTAACTGACGCGACAGTAGAGAGAGAGAGAGAGAGAGAGAGAGAAGAAAGGGGAAAGGCAGGGAGGTTAACCAGACGGGAAGATCCGGTTTGCTACCCTACGCTGGGGAGAGAGGGAGGGGAGGTAAAGTGACAGGAAAGTAGAGATACAGAAAGTAAAATCAGGTAAAGCCTACGCAACTCCAGTGCATGTGTGCTCGAGAGAAAAAAAATGAAAATAAAATAAAACGGCAACTAAAGATGTACGCTTATACATAACGTCCAAGTCTATTTGATATGCACGCAAAGATGACAGGAGTCCCGCGAAGGTCAGGCTGCTCTCGCCTGACCTGTATACAGTGTCAGGCCGAAGAACTATTACAGCTTGTTTGCGTGCAGGCTG
This sequence comes from Dermacentor silvarum, assembly GCF_013339745.2. Taxonomy (NCBI): domain Eukaryota; kingdom Metazoa; phylum Arthropoda; class Arachnida; order Ixodida; family Ixodidae; genus Dermacentor; species Dermacentor silvarum. The sequence continues at coordinate 128,193,157 of NC_051157.2, forward strand.
CAACCAGCGAGGCTGTCCGTATAATAACCCACACACGGGTAGCCCTTTTCCTGGTTCGCGCCTACATATGGCGAAGATAGCTAGTGCGATATAACGCAAACAACAAAACCAGGAGGCCCCCATTTTTTCGCGTTATTATGTAGGATTGTTCAGGCATTGATGCCTGCGGGGGAAATTCGCATGTTTGATTTGACAGTGCGTAGCTTTGGAAGTAGTAAGAAATGGATAAGAATAAAGACGCGGCATCTCACGCTTTCTCGTTGATTTCTCTTGACAGTGTTCGCGCATCGGCACTTCACGGTTCACATGGCCGCCTGCGGGGCGGTAATAATATGCTGCCTTAACCGTGTGGGCGCTGGGTCTCCCTTGCGACTCCTAGGTCGAAGTACTGTATAAAAAACTGCGCACGCTGGTGTTAACATGTAAATGACGGGAAGAAGGTGTGGAAGTCGTACAGAAAGAAGAGAAACGGTAGACTTTCTGGGCTATATTTGAAGTACAAGCAAGCTCTCCAGTGCACGAACGTAGAGCAGGAAAACTGCACGGTAGAATACAAAATGGACGGGGCAGTGCGCTGCGTGTAGACGTAAACAACAACAAGAACAGCAGCAGCGTCGACAATTCCCTTCCAGCCAAACAACAAGAGGTTGTGAGCCCGTACACGGCACGCATTTAGGGCAGGATATATAAGCCGGCAGGGAGCTCGCGAGAAAGATCCGAACAGAGCAACGAAACGGAGAGTGCACGCCGGCCATAGGACGCGAAAGCAGGTTAATCACCACGCGCTATAGTGCGTCTTGGCGTGCCGTTAGCGAAGATGGGATGGGGGGTGAAGGAGGTGCGTGGTGAGAGGGCCTCCCGGAAAACGAACGCACGCCGCTGCCGCAGTGGGAGCCTACGGCCACCAGGAAAGAGCGAGTGTGAGAAGCAACGCCCAAATGCGAAGAGGGAAAGGGTCACACTCGTGCTGGTAGGCCTGCAGCTGGTAGGCCTGGGCGCTTGACCAGATAATGGCTGCACGGAGCTGTATAAGGTATCTGGCGGGGGGCGGGGGGGGGGGGGGGGTGCATTTTTTTGTTTTTGATTCACTCGGTGTAGACGGGGCTCAGCGCAGCAGTTTTTAACGACACGTGACGTAACGCTAAGCGTAACGTCTCGCTGGAGCATCATCCGTTGTGCGCACGCGCTGTGTATTATACATGTGCGGTTACGTGAAACTAACTAGCCTACCAGCCTATAGTGATCACGTCAGAGTTAGTGCGTATTGGTTGATCGTCCACAATTTAAAACAATGCAACGTGGGACAGGTACAAAACGGGACACGCACAGTAAAGACTTCCGACAACTTCCCGGCTCCAAAACAAGACTAGATCTGCCTGCGGCCAACAACTTACTCTTGATTTATATTCCAAGGCAGCTGACAATTTTATTCCGACATACACTCATGTCATGTCACTTCTGCCACTTGCGCCTAGATACCGTAATTTTTATGTACAGTGCAAATGACGTCGTGTTAACGCACGATCGACGCTCCCAAGAGACTAATCTCGCTAGCGTCAAAGATTTTTCTACTCAACTTATTGCGATGCCGTAGAGTTTCCTACAATTACTAAGGGAGCTCTGGCGCTGTGATCGTTCAGCCATCTTGGGAACAATGGGTAATACGTGGATTTGTCTGATATTCGTCCTCGGGGCTTCAGACGTCCTGTGGCTTCGTTTATTACGCTTTATCTGCGCCTAAATTTGCCTGAATTTCAGCGCAATTTGTACTATTATTAATGCAGAAGGTAACGATTGACTCTGAAACCACGCAGAATCGCTGCTAATTGAAGTGGTTCTGCTCATGTGTCTATGGCGTAATGATTTCAGTATAGGGTTCCTGTGCTAGAGGTTCGGCGTTCGAATCCTGCCATTGGACAATTTTCATAACGTTTTTTTTTAATTACTTACAACGCTGTACTTTGTGGGAAATGATAACTTTGCGAAGTCACGAAGCCTTATTTTAAAACGAGCAGAACGAATCTAAAATTAAAATTCTTTACTTTTCCAAGCATGTTTGGAATGGTTTCCAGGGCTAAGAGCTGCGGTCTGCAGCCTGAAAGAGACCCAGAAATCAGATACAAGGCAGGGCTTTTACTTCATGCACACATGCTGCCCGACCTCGATGTCCATGCCAAACTATGAACACATACATATAACTCGGTAACAGAGCAATAAAAATAGTAGACTATCAGAAATAAGAATAGTGGCATACATCGTGCGAAAATGCAAAGAAAAAGTGATAACACAAGGAACAGCGTTTGCGTATTACCGTACTAAGGTATATAATAGCAAATATCTAAGTCAGCGTGTTGTAAAATGCAAAATGCAATAAATTCTAGAAGAAATGGTAACACAGGGAATACAGCAAGCGTATCACTAGGTAACAGAGCATTAAAATTACGGATCAAAAGAAGCAAATTTGATACGCATTAAACATTAAATAATTCAACGTGAAATTATTCACTGTCTAAATCACTACAACAACGTGAAACACAGGATAAGTTTGCCCATGTCCCAAGAACATGAAGGAATACGAACATAAATGAACATACGCAAAAATAGTTAGTAATAAATAGTTGACGTAGTATTGTTAATCTGGGCTTCGCTATATCTTTGTATCTATTAAGGAATACCATCCTAGACGCATGACTTTATTTGCGTATAATAAAAAATTTTGCGTGGCAGTATACTGTTATTGAGACCTTTCGTCATGTATACGACATCGGTCTGCCAACTCTTCTTTGCTGAGGATCCATTGTAGCGGCGTTCTTAACCTTCCGTTGCCCGCCGCCACGATTTTTGGCCAGCCACCGCAAGCTGATCAAGGGGAGCCGGACCAATCGCAGACGCCGGCACCACCCTCCTCATCCGCTTGACTACTTTCACTGTGCTGGCTCGGCCCCATCTAAACTCTATCCGCTCGAGCGCGTGCCTCACCTCTTGTCCGCCAATTAGGTAAGAAAAACAGCTCAATGCAGTCGATGCTATTCGCTTTGTACGCAAAAAAGAAAGTGATATAAACGAGAAGCGCGTTTGATTGGGCGTTTCAAGCAACCCTGCGGGTTACCTCCCGATGCTTGCGTCGGTGGTTACGCAAATTTGACGTCAGGAGATTGGAACACGAACAGATCGGAATAGTTTTACGTTATAGGGCCCCTGGCGGAATGTTTTTCTTTGCACTGCCGTAGCGTTTGATTCCGTAGCGTTTCTAGGAAATACTAAAGTGGGATGAATGTTCTATAAATATGTCGCTGCTACATATTGTACTGTGAATTTGAGATTTTGAACTGATCTTGCGTTTGAAACTTTATTGCATTAAGATGTTACTACGGTATTCTTGAGTGCACTAGTCTTCGTTCAACGGGCATGATTTTGTTAATGTTATCTTTGTCCCTGTATACTTGTACAAGCAGTAGCAATGTTGCCGTGCTTTCTTTCGTCTTCAGGTTTAGGTTGATATTCTACAACGTACAAGTAACTTTTCGCGTCATTATTAGGTTTTACAGTAAATCTAGAAGAATGATTATTTGAATTTAGTTGCAAGAATTTCATTTATTGTGAAAAAATAAAGTAATCTTGATAACTGTAACAATCTATGTCTTATGTAATAATTTCGCACTTCATCGAGCGCATTAGACTGATCCCACCGACCGATCTGCACAGGCGCCGGTTTTCTGGAAATAGCACTTCCACCATCTTGGGTTGTAGTTGACTGGCCAACCTCACCACCGCATTCCCCACTCGTTGAGTACTGCGCACGAGCTTCCCAGACATCTCTGTGACTCAACCACCGAGAAACATTGGCCATGTAATTTAAGAAATGCAGCATGCGAGGCAAAGCTTGAAAAATGCCTGCTGCTCTTTCATTTCAGTTGTTACCCGCTGATTACGCGTTGAGTATCGTATTTGTTCCAGCTTTGTATGTACTAGAACATGCTGATCTACGTGGTCGTTTTGCGTTACTATTTTGTAGCGTTAGCTACACTGGCCTAGCCAAGCCCGTTTCGCGCGGCACATCACGAGCCGTGCTGCGCATGCGCAAGGATCAGTGATGTCACACGGCTTGCGCACCGGAGCCACCGGAGCCGGCACCTCTCGCGAACTCCGCCGCCGCCGCGCGCGACTCACCGCCGCCGGTCTGCGCATTCCAGAGGAGTGACGTCGTAGCCGTGGTAGACGCACTGGCGCCGGCGCGCGCTCGCTGTGCAGTCGCCGTCTGACACTGCGCTGGAGCCGCTGCGCTTCTGACTGGCGTTTGCCAGTGTGGTATAGCCATGGAGAAGGAGAGCGCAAATGCTGCTCAACAGCGCAGAAGAACGGAGAAGCTTGACTCATCGGATCCCGAAGTAGTTGCCTGGCAATTAGCGGTTGAGCATAGGAGGAATGAACAGAAGAAGGCTATATACATGTGCCACATAATACGTATACCGCGTGTGTGTCATTGGAGCAGCAGTAAGCATGACAATCAAGCTAATCCTTGACAATCTAGACAACCAGGAAAGCTAAGAATAATCAGCTGAACCTTTGCTAACGCTACGTGTATCCTGGCATAGCAGAGCTAAGCCACTGCAACTTTTTGCACACGTGCATCCCGGTGATTGCAACGTTATGTTTGCTTAGCGACGCACATAATAGGATTTGTGTACTTGTTGGAGACAGGCTTGAAATGCGGCTTCGGTAACAGCGACATCTAGAAGTTCTTAGGTAAGCTAGGCGGCGTTTTTAACAGCGGAGCTGTTTAAGCGGGCCGTTAGTCCATCCGTCGCAGACAAAAAATGTGGGCCGATCCTGGCTAAGCATGGTTAGGACTACTTAAGCTTAGTCAGTCATCAATAGCCAATCAATAGCTAATCGATGATCGATCAATAATCAATAAACTACAGTAAATGCTCCGGATGACTTGTTAATGCTTAGCCTAGCCCAAATACGTAGCCAATAGCTTGCGATAGCCAATCGATAGCCAATCAATAGCTAATCGATAATCGATCAATAATTATTAAATTCCGGAAAATGCTGGGGATGACTTGGTAGTACTTAGGCTAGCCCAAATACGTGGTGAATACCTTGCGATAGCCAATTGATAGCCAATCAATAGCTAATCGATAATCGATCAATAATCAGTAAATTCCAGGAAATGCTGGGGATGACTTGGTAATGCTTAGCCTAGCCCAAATACGTAGCCAATACCTTGCGATAGCCAATCGATAGCTAATCGATAAACGATCAATAACCCATAAATTTCGGAAAGTGCTGCGGATAACGTGGTAGTGCTTAGCCTATCCCAAAATCCAGGACTAGCTAGATGCCCATCAGCTCTGCTGTCTCTTTAGCATTGCGCCTCCAGTGCAAGCTACGCTAATTTTTTATTTGTGCTCAAGCAAATGGTACGCTTGCTGCTTCGAAAACTCCGACTGCGTGGCGTGAGGCGAGCGTCCCATCTTTTGCGCACAGTGAATACGCGCCGCTCTCAATTATGAGCAGCCGCGATATACTTTCATCAGTCATTCCTATTGGTGGATTCAGCCGTTTAAGACAGTATCATCGCGGTCGCTGCTAGCGATGGCAGAGATCTCTTGCTCATGTTCGGGTGGCACAGTTGAGCTCTCGGGCACTTCAGGCTAGCAGGTGAAAATAAAAAAAAAAGCAGGTCATACGTTTCAGTCTTATAACACTTTATTATTTATTTATTCATTTATTTACAATACCCTCAGGGCCCAAGGGCATTACAGAGGGGAGTTGGTTTTCATTACCAAAAAAATTGAACATAAACAGCAATAAATAAACATGTTATTCCGAATATAAAAAGGCTCATAAAAAAAAGTAAATTGAAATTAAATTAGAGGGTTTTAGGTGCGAAAACCACTATCTTATAATGGAGCACGCCGTAGCGGGGGGCTCCGGAATAATTTGGACTACCTGGTGTTCTTTAACGTGCACCTAAATCTAAGTACACGGGTGTTTCCGAATTTAGCCCCTATATCGAAATGCGGCCGCTATTCGTCCCTGTGTATTACCAGTACCACGTCGATCAATGTCTCTCGAAGCTTTCGCCCTTTAGGAAACACAGAATCCGAAGCCTTTGTCCCTTGTGCTGTTGTTGTAGCACCCAGGAACGCAGCAGGTGTATCCTCCCATCGCACGATGGCTCCACACGAACCATAAAAATTGCCAGAAATCGTTCGGAAACAGGACGCACAGACAATCCGGGCGTCTGGAGCGGCCGGATGACTACAAGTACGAGCATGCACCGCGGCAGCGGTGGCGTCGTGAAACTGGTCGGTGGGATCGGTTTATTATCAGTTTAAAATCACATCTGTTAAAGCACCAAGATGTGTACTCACTCATTCTAACAAAGGCGTTCTTTTTTTTTTCATAATCCGTCGAGAAACAATGTTCATGATTTAGAGACTTAGCGCAGTAAATTTTGGAGGTATCTGAAGCGTGGTCACCTGTAAAGGTTTAATTCATAGAATTCTTGACGAGCGGGAAAACCGGTTTGAGCAACTGTCTGGGATGACTCTTAATAAAAATTAAGAGTATTTATATTATGGTGGGAGTCTTGAGCTAACTATAATTTCCTAATACAAAACAGGAGATACTCCTTCCCTTCTGTATGAAGCCGTGCAATAAAATTATTTCCCACTAATTAACTTCACCGATTAGGTAATTGCAAAAGGTGATTTCTATACTTTGAGCATATTGCATCATCCTCGACACGGTGAGCCGCGGTGTGCGTGACTACGCCACTCAATCAATCATTCGTTGCATGAGTGCAAGATGAACGTTTGGGAATAATGCTTACGCACTATTTGACAAGTCCCACTAGGGACCTTTATCAGTAATTCTTCTTTCGCCTGATTTCTGTGTTTCGAAAAAGGCTTATTTCGACAAAAGACGACACGAACACTAAATGACAATGTTGCATGTGCAACAGCCTTCGTGCACCGTTATTCAACGACGTTCACTCGCTCGTCCCTTTCTGCACAGCAGCTAACGGAACCCTCGAAGTTAATGTGGCATTATTTTGATTTGGTTTCAATATTTTATGAACCTTCCCTATGTTTGTAAAGTAGAAACATCCATAATGAAAAGTTTCGGCAGTCGCCCTTCTGCATTTTATTTTATTCTTCGTTATAGCCGTATACAAAAGTAAAGTCGCAAGCAATAACAGCCAGATTTATGTGGGTTATAGCGCGGCCTTGCCGAATGATACATTCTTATTTTATCAGATATTCATGCGCCCCGTGCACAATAGTGTAAATGTCAGTAATAGTGGGTAACAACCAAAGAATAACAAGTTATATGTGCGCTGCGCAACTGAAACACTAATTTACATAGAAGCACCAGTCATTCAGGTTACCTTATTTGCGTGACCTGAAGCGGTATAGCGTACTTAAAACGGCTTTCTCTGTACAAATCTGTCTTAGTGTCACTGGTTCTGGGGAAGAAATCTCAACGCCTTGAAGATTTTTTTATGGGTGATTCTCGCATAGTGCTCTGTCGAAGGTAATACTTTAGCTCAAAACAATGATACGTTACATTAACTAAGCAAAATCATTAAGCAGTGAGCGGACTCTAGCTGGCTGGGCTCTCCTTTAGAGGTGAACTAAGGGCGCATACACTGCGTGTTACAGCGAAACTGTATACCTCTCGTTGGTCGGAAAATTTCGTGGCGTAAGCACAAAACTGCAGGCTAACAATTGAAGGCAAACGGCATATCGTTCTTTGCAATCAGGCCTACAGCATATATATATATATATGCAGCCCAGCAACCCAACTCGCCCAGCAACAAGTTCTACTCACCTAGAATTCACATCGGCGCAAAGACTAGATGCCACCATGCAATGTACTAATGGGGGCTAAGAATTACTGGATAAGACTAATTTTGCACTAATGCTGCAAATGACGAAGCTTGTGTTCTGGTCCTCGATGTTCAAATTGTATGTTCGATGTAATTGTAATTCGATGTTCGAATTCGTCGCACGGAGGCAGTGTCAAGGTTTGCTCCAGTCCTGGCTTACCGGGCAAACAAGACGATGTGAAGTAGACAACATCGGCGACATAAACTATACAGGTCACCTCGCTGTTTATGCCTGCGGCGTAGGAGGAAACTGCGCAATGGAAAGGGACCTTCTTAGCGTTGTTTTGGCCGGAGCTACATCACCGTACAGAGTTCATGTTCACCTGTCGCCGGCGTCAAATATATATATAGCTCGAGTGCCGCTCAGGTGCAATCATTTACAAACATGCGATTTTGCGTGTGTTTTCGGACGATTAGAAATACTCGTATTTCCTTAAGCAATTGTGTATGCTTATCAGTATGTTCTGCGGCTTCCTGGACTTGTGTACAGAACTTTGTATTCATGCCGACTGAATTTATTCGGTGTTTTTCGCGATATTCCGTGGCTTCATTTTCTTTGCCAAGCGACAAAGAGTAGCTGTTGTCACTTCAACGTGCCAACCTCTCCTATTAAATCATGTCAGTAAACAAAAACTAGTTGAGAAAAAAATCCACACGCGTGCTGCAGGTTTTGAAAAGCTATAAGTACACTACATCCGATCGCGAAAATGTAATGGCTGGTCAACCGCTGTTGGCAATGGGCATCTTGCCTTTATCGCGAAATGCGCACGGTAATCAAGAGACATCGTTACTCTCCGAGCATTTTTTTACAACACACCTTAGGGAGCAATAAATTATAAAAGCCAAAGTACATTTCACAACACTTATTATGCACAAACACAAATTATGCTTGAAATATTGTGTATAGGTATACACGAGTTTATTGTCTCGATTTAGGCAATATGTCTTATAATATGTGACCAGTCTCGCCATGTTTGCATGCCTTTGAAACTATGCACAGTTTCTAAACTATACGCTTCTCTTCTTCAACGAGCACAAGACTGTACCTGCATTTGGTGACGTTCTGTTCCCTTGCTTCATTAGTGCGATTGTCATAGCGCATTAGATAACTGAAAGCGGCTCTTTCTGATTTGCAAGCTTTCCAATTCATCGGACTTGCGAACGGCATTACATGCTAGTACCACACAATGTAATAAGAACTATTTTGTTTACCCCACAGATTCCACGCAAACTTTGTTTTTAGCTTTGTTTAAATTTTTTAAAAATACGGTATTTGACCAGATACTCAGAGATCCTCTTTCTGAAACATCCGTATACGATTCAACTGCAAAATTTCCCATTCCAGCTCTGCTGAATAATCTTTATGCACAGTGCAGGGGGCAGTTTTATTTTATCGAATGTCAATGCATCGCACGGGTCGCAATATTTTTTCTATTCATTGTTTGTTTGTGCACCGCACCAGTCATGATTTTACTTCATCCAATGTTTATTTATATGAATCAAGCTGTTGGCAAGCTTTGAGAACAGCTAAATGCGCTAAATGCGAACACCAATTCATGCGGATACATACTACGGCAACACGCCGGCACAAATATCTCACAAGAGGGTTGATGCTTGTCGTGGGATGAGTCAATAGTTAGCAGAAGTGTGCGCACAGAGAACTACGACAGATACCATTCGTGTCGCGTTGGCACATAGGAATTTTGGGAGATTGGCGGATAATGGTCCCATATCCATGAACCCATACCTAAGAGCAAAGAAAGCTTTGATTTAAAATGTCATCAGAAACGCAAATGCCGCTTTGAACGGATGCTTGTTTACCCTCCGCACGCGAGGGCCAGCGCCCTTGACTCCGCGAGATCAGCGATGCGAAAGGAGTCCTCCAGCGTTGTTGTCAAGCCGCAGCGTCCAGGCGTGACGGACCGCGCCTATCGCGGGCTGTAGACAATGGCGCGCTAGCAGCCATCGAGACGTTACGTCACAATGGCTATCGCACTGGCTTCCGCCTATGTAAAGAGGCTGCGTGGGAAACCTTGTTTTCCTTTTCTCTCATGCGTTGCCGGCAGATGACCGCGGGGTGTTCGCATTACACGGCGAGCCTCCGTTCGAGTGCAGACCCTGGAGAGGTGTAGTCTCAGGCGGCACGTTGTATTTCGAAACAACAGCCTTCGTATGTTGCCAACAGAAGGATTTCGCGCGATACACACAAAAAAAAAGACTGATCTCGGCTTCAGCTGCAGTTTCGTTTAGCCTGATCAAGTTACGCTCTTTGGCTATTTTCGGTAATTTTCCGGTAATATGTCGGCGACAGAAGTGAAAAATGAAGGTCAAACTAGCAGCATCTGTACGTCAGTGAGACGCCACGAGCTTCGAAATACTTGCTCGTATTTGGCCGATTCTGACTCATACTTAGACTGGGAAGGCTTAGGAGTGAGGGTCAACGGCGAATATCTCAGCAACCTTCGGTTTGCAGATGCCATTGTCCTATTCAGCAACAATGGGGACGAATTACAGCAAACGATTGAGGACCTTAACCGAGAAAGTGTAAGAGTGGGGGTGAAGATTAATATGCAGAAGACAAAGCTAATGTTCAATAGCCTGGCAAGGGAACAAGCATTCAGGATCGCCAGTCAGCCTCTATAGAGTCTGTATAAAGGAGTACGTTTATCTAGGTCAATTACTCACAGGGGACCCTGATCATGAGAAAGAAATTTACAGAAGAAAAAAATTGGGTTGGAGTGCATACGGCGTGCATTGCCAAATCCTGACTGGCAGATTACCATTGTTGCCGAAAAGAAAAGCGTACAACCATTGTATTCTACCGGTGCTTACATATGGGGAAGAATCTTGGAGGTTAACAAAGAAGCTCGAGTACAAGGACCACACAAAGAGTGATTCAATGAAAAATATTATGCCTAACGTTAAGAGACAAGAAGAGAGCGGTATGGGTCCGAGAGCGAACGGAGATAGCCGATATTCTAAGTGACATTAAGAGAATTAAATGGAGCTGGGCAGGCAATATAATGCGTAGGATAGATAACCGGTGGACCATTAGAATTACAGAATGGATACCAAGAGAAGGGAAGCGCATTCGAGGACGGCAGAAACCTAGGTGGGCTGATGAAGTTAGGAAATTTGCCGGTGTAAGTTGCAATCAGCTAGTGCAAGACAAGGGTGATTGGAGATCGCAGGGAGAGGCCTTCGACCTCCAGTGAACATAAATATAGGCTGCTGCTGCTGCTGATGATGATGATATGTTGTCGAAACTTGCAATTTCAGTCTTAGGATCTTTTCAAATACAATGTACTCTACCTTTACCGAAAACAAATGAACTAGCCCCATGCTGAGGACAGATTAGGGATATGCCCAGGCGGTCATCATTTGCAAGAAGAACCAAAGCAATCAAATAATTTATTAAACTGATTACAATAACTTCTCATTTAGAAAGCTTACGGCACAGGTTTGTATTCGAAAGTTGAGGATAATCGTATAAAAGTTTAGTTTCATGTACAAACATTTCGAAGCGGCTACAGGGGGTGATAAAGCGGTCCATATCGCTCATGCTGCTGAAGTGATTGTCGGAATAAGATCGTAAGATCGTAAGAAGAAGGAAGTGCGACGACAGCTTCAGTATAGACGGTTTCATGCTCGCGATAACAGCAGCGTGCGTGCCGCCCCCAAGAAACTTCCGGTCACGGGCCTTATCAGTCTGCTATGTTTTAACGCATGGTTGCTTCTTGGTCAGTTACATTTAGCAGCTACGTCAGTGGGCAAAACCGGAAGCCGTGCAGGGCCTATGTTTGTAATCAGTGAAAAGATCTATACACCGCACTGCTACGTCACAGGAGGGTTCCACCGCGAGCCGCGCCCCTTCGCAGTGCTGCGTAAAAAAGCTGGTAAATTTGAGGGCTTTATTGGAGGCCAGTTATTTCGGTCTATTGCCTATATGGCTGCTTTGAAATGTTCAAACGCGTAACTAGACTTTTATGACAATTCTCCTCAGCTTTCTATAACAAACATGTGCCGTAATGTTTCTAGCAAGTTCATTATTGCAATTTGTTTAAAGAATGAATTGGTTTGGTTTTTCTTGCAAATGATGTCCGCCGAGACATTTAGTTAATCTCTAGGAACGTAATTCCGCAACATTTGTTGGCTTAAAAAAAGTTGGATCGCGGCTGTGGCGCCCACATTTCGATAGGGGTGTTGTTCAAGCAGTGGGCATCATTAACTTGATGAAATGGCGAGTATAAATGTAGCCCTATGTTTACTGCACGCATACGCAGTCCGCTTCTCCGGCAAGCGCTCGTCGGCACGATGACCCAAATACGGCGAGCAAGTTGCGCAACCGGTCGTGATTTGTATAGGTGACCGCTGCGACGTCTGGAACAGGGCGTCGGTGGTTCAGTGGTAGAATACTCGCCTGCCACGCGGGTGGCCCGGGTTCGATTCCCGGCCGACGCACATATTTTTTTAAATTTTTTTTAGTTGCCTCCTAAACTTTACACTTCACATTTTTGAATAAGTTTCTTCCTGACAACAATTTAGATGCAACAGCGTCATTCTGTAGGCCACGGCGTGCATGCGCGAGGTCGCACAAGTACTTCAACGCAATCCAGCACACTTTAGCTGCCGTGATTTTTCCTTGAACCTAACACCATCTTTAGGCCTAGTCCCTTCGCGCCTTGGAACGTCGAACAGAACAAACTATCCAAACTATCAATCCGCAGAGAGACGAAAAGCGAAAGGCAAAGAGGCTAACAGAGGACGCACCCGGTCGGCTACCACACCATATATAGGGAAAGGATAGAGGGGGAAAGACAGATAAGAAAAAAAATAAGAAAGGCAATAAAGAGTCCGACAGCGGGAACACATTCGCAGATGAATCTCCGCTGACATTCACAGTCGTTTGTGTACAGTCCAGTCCACTACAAGAAGCGTAATCCCCTTCAAGAAGCGGACTTCAAGAAGTCCCCTTCTATAAACTGTAATATTGAAATTTAAGGCGTCCGAAAAGAAGAAAATGAGAACGTTCTGAGCGTCCTCTCAAGGATCGGAGAGACGATTAACGAGCCTCTTCAATCATCGGACGTAGAAGTATGTGATCCCGTTCCAACCCGCAATCGGGGTCGAAGCAACATTATAGTCCAGAGGCTCTATTCTGGACACGCATGGCGGCTGCACGGCCGCCATTATCCGCCATATTGGCTGTCTCATTGGCTGTCCAGAGGTCACGTGTTTCGAAATTTGTGCCGGGAAACGGAAGTTTTGCAAAATGCAATTTTGCGTTTTCGTCAGAATGACGAAGCGTGACGTGGAGCTGCAAGTTGTATCGACTAATACTTTTTTGTGGTCCTTCGCACCTATATTGCGAGTTTAGCGCTTTAAAGAGAAAGTGGACGGTAGCGTGCAGAAGCTCGTGCAATGCATCTGCAATTTCGCGATAATGTGGTGGCGTTCCAAGATAGCCGGCATGTCAGCTTGTTCATTGGCTGAAGGAATATCCCCTGAGGAGCGTCACAGGAAGGGCCGTTTCGTAAACGTCAATTTGACGTGGCGTGACGTTGCGCTGGGCCGCCATTTCAGAGATTTTCCGCCATAATTTGTGGTGCGACGAGCCGCGCGAATTATGGTAATGAGTGGCCATATGCAATGGCAGTGGAGAGGCAAGTGTATCGCCGCATTTTCCCTGTCATTTCGGGCCATGAAAATCTTTTGTTCACAACGCGTGTTCATAGCATTTGCATCGCTCTCGGGTGGTGTTGGCATTTGTGTTTTGCACCATCATTTTTATTAAAAACACGTTTATTTGAAATAATATTGGTTGAAAGTAGCAAACTGTCTGCGACTTTTTGCACTTTTCACTATTGCGTTTGTATTGTAATCAATATTAATGACTTTTCGCGTCATCAAAGGCTATGGCAACGGTGACTTTTTAATTTACAAAAATAAACGTACGCAAGACGGCGCCTTGAAGTTTCCTCTCGCGGTGCGAGTAAGCAGCGAAGTGCACAAGAGATGGCAGTGCCGGCGTTTGCGTCGCTCAAGCGGATACCTATAGCGCGCGCAACGCTATCGATTATATTCGACCGCTTCTCAGCCAGACGAGTCGGGCTGAGTCACTTGCGGATCACGAGATAGCGATAACGCAGCCTAGAACGTGCGCTGATTATCACTGGCAGGTCGCGTATGTTGTCTCAAGGTAGAAAGCAAGCGCGTGGGCGCCAATATACGATGACTCATTCCGTTTCCCGAGGACACGTTTAAGTTTAGGGCGAAGCCATATCTGATGCTGAAGGAAGCAAAGAAGATGCGCATCCGCAACAATGATATCGGACTTTCAGAGGATGCGCAGATCTATATAAATGAGCACCGCTGCCCTGCTATGAAGCGCCTGCGTGGCATTGCGGTGAGGCGCAAGCGTGAGAAGCACTGGAAATATTTGCGCGGAAGTCTGACGATTCTGATACCATACAGATCGCTCGTGAAGTTGACCTTGAAAAAATTACCCTATAGAAGCTTTCAGCGCTGTACAGCTACCAGAGTAAAACAGTCAAAATGAACTATCTTAACTTCGGTCTACCACATGCTGTTCCCCCAGAGACTCAATTACAAAACTTTGTTTTGCACTTGAATGCACGTTCCGCAGTTGGAAAGAAATATGAAATCATGTTTCATTAAACAGTTCTTGTTTAAGTTCAACATAATCATGATAACTGAGACTTGGTACTACGATGGCTATGGTATGCTTTATCTTGACGGTTACACACCTATTTTAATTAATCCTCAATATCGACGAGGCGGTGGTGTTTGTATCTTTGTGAAAGCTTGTCGGACATATGAACTTGTTCCTCAATTTTCTTTAATTATTGTTGACTTTGAAGTTTTAGCACTTAAAAGTGACAACGAAATTGTTGCTGTGACATACCGCCCTCCAGCTGGCGACATCATATTTATTAATCTTTTGCCTTTTTTGGAATATATATGCGCAAATAAATTTCTCTTGTATGGGGAGATGATTTCAATCTTAACATTTTGTAAGACACTCCAATTGCATGCGATCTTATCTCATGCTGGATTCACAAATGTAATATGAACGCCAACTCGTATCACAGCATCCAGTTCATCGCTATTAGGCTATTTATCTATTATTTCATCAGCTATAAGCGATCATTGTCCAGTGTTCATGCATTATAGTTCCTCACAAATGAAGCAGAAACGTCAGCATGACACTATCATAGTTCAGCACTTCTCTGATGAGGCGTTGCAGGCTTTCACGCATGCTATTAATATGCATGACTGCTCTTTCGTTTATGCAGAAAGAAACGTTCATGAAGCGTAGCCGAAGTTTATAGAAACTTTCACAGATATCTATCTGTCTCATTTTCCTTTTCTAAGGTTTAAATCATCAAAGAAAATAAGGAAACCATGGGTCACATGTGCTCTTCGGCGTATGATAAACAAGAAAATAAGCTATTTCATGCATTCTTACGATCTCGTGCCGAAGATTTATTAAAGGAATATAAATTAGGAATAAACTTAACAGTGAGCTTTGAAAGGTATATATAGCGTATTACGAGAACTTGTTTTCTAGTATCAGTACCAGAAACCGAGATACTGCTTTGAAAGCTATAAACAGTGTTCTGAGACGCAGAAAGAAAGACTTCATGCCAGTTGAAATAGTAGTAAACCATCGCGTATTGACAGGTGTAAATCTTGCTAATTGTTTCAATAAACATTTCATTTTCAATATGAGGCCAGATAATATTATCTTACTCATAGAAGATTTAATTATTCGATGCCCTGAAAGGCATATATTTCTTAATCCCACAGATGAACTAGACATTTATAGAACATTTATAAGTTTTATTAATAGTAGTGCATTAGATATAGACAATCTTCAGATAAGACGTATAAAATTTGTTTTAGAGTATGTTGCCGCTGTACGTGTTAATATATTTAATTTTGCAGTGGAGTCTGGAGAATTTCCACTTCAATTGAAGTGTTCTCGGGTGTACGTTGTCTATAAAGGTGGCGACAAAACACTGCTGAGTAACCATTGCCCAATATGCATTAAACCAGTATTTGCGAAAGGTTTCGAGAAAATTTTGCATTCCCGGGTCTCAAATTTTTTCAACAAAGCTAATATTATCAGTGATGCCCAGTTTGGTTTCCGGAAATGAAGGTCTACGGAGTTAGCTTTGTTAGCTTTGTTCGCTTTAAAAAAACACACACACACACACACACACACCGTACACCGATGCTGTTGCATGTAAGTAACTGCCGACCCGCAGCGGTTGCTTAGTTGTTATGGTGTTGGGCTGCTAAGCACGAGGTCGCGATATCGAATTCCTGCCCCGGCGGCCGCATTTCAAAGGGGGCAAAATGCAGACAACACCTGCGTACTTAGATTTGCGTGCACGTTAAAGAATCCTAGGTGGTCCAAATTTCGGTGTCTCCCACTGCGGCGTGCCTCATAATCAGATGGTAGTTTTAGCACGTAAAACCGTATAATTTAAATAATTGTAACG
Source organism: Dermacentor silvarum (assembly GCF_013339745.2). Taxonomy (NCBI): domain Eukaryota; kingdom Metazoa; phylum Arthropoda; class Arachnida; order Ixodida; family Ixodidae; genus Dermacentor; species Dermacentor silvarum. Next base: position 128,209,588 of record NC_051157.2, read on the forward strand.
GAGAAGGTAATTAAAAATTGTAAAATACCCACCGCGGCCCAAAAGTGGCTGTAGGACGTTGCGCTACTGAGCTGGAGGTCATTGGTTGTATCGCGGCCATGGCGCTCTCATTTCGATGGGGCTGTTGTTCAAGAACGCCCGAGTAATTTTAGGTGCACGGTAAATATCCCCAGGTGGTAAAATTTATACTGCGGTGTGATCAGACCGGGGTTTTCGCGCATAAAGCCACGGAATTAGATTTTCAAATGAAGAATGTATCGATGAAATTGGGACGCAACGAAACGAAAAAAAAAAGTATTTGCGTCGGCCGGGAATCGAACCCGGGCCACCCGCGTGGCAGGCGAGTATTCTACCACTGAACCACCGACGCCCTGTCCTCAACGCGTAGCGGTCACCTATACGAAGCTCAACCGGTTGCGCAACTTGCTCACTATTTAGGTCATTCTGCCGCCGAGCGCTTGCCAGGAAAGGGCGGACGGCATACGTCGGGCAGACGTGGGGCTACAGAAGTACTTTAATTTGATTACGCTGATTACCAACAGCTCCATTGACAGGCGTTATTGTGCAGGATAGCTGATTCATTCATTATAAAAAGAATAATACACAGATCCCACGCACTGTGGGGATTGATGTTATACGCGGAGCATTTTGCAGGTACCTGGACGTCTAGCGTTGTTTGGGACTCCACTAAGCGATACCAGGCGCACCAACGTGTTTGTGTAAATTGAGTAGTTGCGTGTGGGTGGATGGCGAGCGTGTGTGTTTGTGACAACGGCAGCATCATCGACGATACCATTGAAGACGATCGTATGACGTCAACGGCACGATTTCGACGCCGGCCGTTGGACGAGAGCTGACGACATGGCAATTGTTGGTTTCGACATAGGCAGTGGACGAGCATAAACGAGAGGAACAACGATTGTGACGTCATCAGAGACTAGATGGTACGAATCGTACGTACGTACGGCTATGGGATGTGATGTATGTTAAGACGACGATGGCATTAGTGCTTCGGTGAAGAAATGTTAAAGTATTATTAATTTGAGCGATCAAGAAGTCGATACCCGCGGCGGTGGCTCAGTTGTTAAGGCGTTGCGCTTCTGAGCACCAAGTCGTGGGATCGAATCCCGGCCGCAGGCGGCGGCGGCGGACGCCCCTGTGCTTGCGTTGTAGTGCACGTTAAAGTACCCAGGTGGTCAAAATTATTCCGGAGCTCTCCACTACGGCGTACCTCATAATTGAATTGAATTTATTCCGCAACAAGAAAATGTTACGAGGAGGGCAGGTAAAAGCTGTAAGAACATCTTGAGGAGCCCTGGCACCCTATCACACGGGGAAGCATAAAAGCGTGCGGCTAAGGAAGTACAACCTACTAAGGAGACACTTACAAAAGATATAAAACGTCACTTGAAAAGGGGATTACAAAGCAGTCATAAATAAAAAGGGAATCATCATATCACATCATTCTACAAACATTAATCGCAGTTATTTTGGTGATGTGCTAGATATGTCAATGTTATTTTCTGTTATTATGTGGTTTAGAAGTGTAGGCAATTGAAATTTTAACTTTTGATTTCCGTAATTAGTTCTACATTTCGCGACATACCACACTTCAGGATGGCGTATATTATAAGCAAGAATGTTTTTTCTCTAGCCTTGCTAGGCTTGTCATGGCATCATTATTTTTCAGCAAACCGAGTTTATAGAAACGGCATAGCTTGTAATCATGCATTGATGGAACCTGAATGATGTGGTGCTTCTTAAACAAGTCTGCAGTGTGGTAGCGATATGGGACTTTACAGGCTAGGCGTAAAGCACTTTTTTGCAGGACGGTAAGTTTGCTAATGTTTGCAGCTGTTGTTGCTGACCATACAAGAAGCGCGTAATTTAATAGAGACAAAAATAAAGAGTTATATATGAGTATGTTAACAGAGTAGGAAAATAGTAGTGGCAGGGCATAATGCCTCTTGTCCTAGGTAGTTTATTAATAATGTAGTTCACGTGATCATCCCATGTCATGTTTTGTGAAAAATACACGCCCAGTGATTTGAAACTTTTTACCACTTCAATTTTAGAGTTGTTTAACGAAATGGTGGGTAACTGGACATATGCGTGGTGGGGGTGAAATAAAACAGCCTTCGTGTTATTAATGTTTGAGCACTGGTTTTGGCACGTAAAACCCCAGAAAGAAGAGGACAAGGAGTCGATACAACGCACCCACTTTCTGCGTAGCGTGCTAAGAGAGAGGGATACTGGGGAACGTTGGTCGGTCCCGGAGATTGTGAAGTCTAACACTTCGCCTCTGAGTGCGATCTATCACAGGAAGATGAGTAATTGGCATGGTGCGCAGGTGCCGAGCTTTTTAATGGTTATTGGAAGATAATATAGATATATTAGGTATTCATCCGTTGCATATGTTTAATCCCTCCTTGGAAGCGGGAGAATATCCTGATGCCCTTAAAGTAGCAAAAGTAGTATCAATTTATGAGGAAGATCTTCCTGCCCCCAGCAACTATAGACCAATATCTGTTCTGAGCATATTTAATACTTTGTTTGAGAAAATAATTAGTACACGCATGTAGGAATTTTAGGTAAACATAATAATATTTGTCCTAATCAGCATAGGTTTCGTCCTCACAGATCCACATCTGCCGTTCTTGTACTTACACGATTGATCAATACAGCATTACATGATAATAAGATTGCCGTTGTGGTTTTTCTAGACTTGGAAAAAGCATTTGATACGGCTATTGCTGTGATATTATTGCAGAAATTGTATACTTACGGTTTTAGGGGGAGAATATCGGATCTGCTAAATGTTGTAATTAATAACCTTATGTTAGCCTCAAATCGTGTTTCGATGGGCGTTTCCCAAGGCAGCAGTGTCCTTGGGCCCACCTCCTTCTCCCTATACGTCAACGATCTTCCGTCGATGTTAACGTGCTCAGAAGTTGTATTATACGCGGATGATATACGGCTTTATTTTTTGTTGGGTACACTAGTGAAGAACTGCAGGGCAAAATAAATCAATAACTCGGTCGTGTCGCGCAATGGTTCCCGCAGAATCATCTTACACTTAACATCGACAAAACCATTTCTGCAGTCTTCCATTCCAGCAGGAAGGAAACAAATTGTGACTCCCTGTCTATATTTTTGAATGGTGCTCGGTTGAACAGAGTAAGGCGCTACAAGTATCTAGGAGTTTGGTTTGAATTCGATATACATTGGTAATATCAAATCGGTAAGGTATGTTCCGTGGTTGTCATGTATTGTTAAAAGCCCGTCAATATTCTGACCTTCAAGGTTTACGGATACATTGCTTTGGGTTTATACAGAGTCCCCTTTATTATTGTTTAGAGTCTTGGGGCACTACGTACAAAACGTATGTAGAACCTGTCGTCGGTCTTCAAAAACGGGCGCTACGAATAATTACCTTTTCTAAACATGCTGATCCAACTAAACCTGTGTTTCAATTGCTTCATGTTCTGCCGTTTAGTGAGGCGTATAAAGTAAACGTTTCTCAGGCAGATAATGCAATACGTTTTAATAATCCGCTACCCATTACAATATTTAATTTTCCGGCACGAAACACGAGGGCAGCTGCTAACAACTGTATTAACTTACCACTATGTCACAATGTATATGGACAGAAACTCTGTGGAGTTCAACGGCGCTATAATATGGAACGCACTCACACACAGTGTAAAGACTCGTCAAAACTTTGTACAAATGCTTATAAAACTTTTTTATGAATACTGACAGGGTCTCTCTATTTGTATCCCCTGTTGTCATATCATAGTCTTTCGTTTATCCTATATTTTTCCTGTAAAAATGCTTTAATAACGCGTGTTTAATTTTCCCCGTAGAATAAGTACGAGTACGCTGTTCTTGCTATACCTATTTTGTTATTGTACCCCAAACTGGCCGCCAAGGCTATTGGTCCAAACAGTATTGTGTATTTTGTATATGCAATGAATCAAATAAAGAAAAAATTCAAAAAAAGAGCTACCTAGTTTTGGAACGAGAAACGTACGCGTGCGATCGTGACTTCGGGCATCTCGCGTAAAAGGTGATGTATAACACCGCGAAAGTATAGAAAATGCGAGGATAACTGTCTTGTAAACAAATGTGCAAGGCCTTTCAAGCGGGAGAAACAGGTTATTCAGCGCCTTATCTCACTTCATTTGCCTTCGCTTTTTGCATCCTCCTTTATCCTCCCTGTATGGGTTCCAAAGGGGAATTGCTGATACTGTTTTATTTCTTGAGATAAAATTTTAAGCAGCCTACCTATTTAGATACAGTTGTGAGACGTTGTGGACGGATATTATTTACATGCGCTTCGCCATGCCAATGTGCAGTACCACATTTGGTAATCATCAATTGTTTGATGTGTTGAATCGAGTTGAGAAAATGAGTTTCTCCGAGAGCCAACACTTTCCTTTTAATCTTTACACCTCGATGCTTCCTGTAAAGACGGGGCACAAGAAGAAGAGAGTAAATACCCAGAAACAATTTATCATTGTTCCATTGATTGTTATGAGGCAGTATTTTTGGAGGGATATTCTAGCGATAACGTTGAAGAAAGAATTAGAAATCAGACATACCTCTATCAGATACCTTGACATGCGTGACAGAAGACAGGTCCTTGCCATACGATGTTATTGACCTTAATTATTGGATGGCGTAGTCTCTGGAGAGCAAGAATAATAGACAGACATGCCTAACAACCCGGAGTAACGAAAAATAGCTCCCAGGAAGAAATCATTCAAATACGCGGGTTATGCGAGCGTTCTAGTGAATCTCTTGGCTGGTTTCACCTCTTTGATTTGTGTTTAAATTTGCCGGATTATTGATTTGTGGTGTGTTCAATGTAAGTGCTACTGTATTAAGGAGAAAAAATGTAAGTGCTCTCCTGTATTAAGGAGAAAGAAATGCGATCGTGGCCTAATGGTTAGAGCAACAAACAGACTGCTGTGATGGACCGCAGAGGTTCGATTCCACCGTCGGTCACATATTATGTTCTTTTATTAAAACGAGTCACGACAGGAGCCTACCTACCTGCCACAAAGTACTAAGAATGAAGGCGAAGAATGCTTCGCATTAGAAAGCATTGGAGGCGCAAGTCGGCAGCACGATCGCTGCAAACAGATTAGCTGAAAGGAACAAAACAGCTAGTTTTGATGCCGCACCCATATAGTTATTTGTTTTCTTTTTCATCGCAACGGAATCTAAAGCAGCTGCCTCTTTACGGAGTCAAGCTGTCCAGTAAATAATTATTTTTCTCTCCCTGTAGCTTGCGGAAGACCCCAAACATTAAACTGTCAGAAGTTTATTAGCGAAAGCTTTCATATCTAGTCCTGCATGATTATCGTCCGGCCGAGCAAGATCATTCTGTAAAATATCTACAAAGCAGTCACCGCTCCTTATAAGGGTAACTGCCACCCAAGTTATCTACGCGTTGCTGCGTTTGATCTGATGAAGGCGACATGGAATGCGGCAGCTCTAGTGTCCACTGAGTGTCTAGAGCTGATCGCTCGCGTGACTCGAGTAATCGACGCCACATAGGGGCGCATGCCGCATCCCGTTTGCGAGATCGCATGAGAAAGCGATCGAGCGGCCTCTTCCTCGTCGTTACAGCAAAATCGCTCGTGCCGCCGATGCTGCTTCGACCTAAATGTCACGGGGAGCACATTCACTTCAATCGTTCCAGGATGTCAGCTCGCTGCGAGAGTTATTTGTAGATACCCGTTTAATGTCCGGCCCTCAGAGTTGTAATGGAAGCGTTTCATTGCTACTTATACAGCGTTCACGCATTTATGAGCTCTTTGGTTTGTTGTGGTAGCATATACTCAGTTCTGCCCGTTTCGCTGGGCCCATTGTCGTGAGTAAGCAAGACGATGCGGTATAAGCCGACGGTGAAGAGGATTCTTTTCCGGTGGCGTTGCTATTTTTGGCCTCCAGGAATGTGATGCTGAGAAGTTCACTGTCGTTCTCAGCTTCATATTGCGTTGGTCAGCGCGAGATCGCAACTATAGAGGCCTCCGTCGCACATTGCAAAGGCCAACGCAGATATGCGTGGCGTTTACACGCGGGTGTAGCTTTTCGGTTATTTTATGTGAGCCAGTTGCGACTAAAGTTCCTTAAGGGAGCAAATCGACGAACAGAGGTCCGGTTGGCTCCTCTATTCCTTGTAAGTGCGAAAGAGTAGAAGAGATGATGAGAAAGAAAACGAGGATTTGAAGAAAGGTGCTATCCGCGAAGATGCGTCGAGGCGCCTGACTATTTGCACAACCTAAGTTTCAGTTTATTCAGACAAAAACCATCTATACACGATGTTTGTAGCTTGAGAGAGTAGCAAAAAGGCAACTGAATGCCTTAAAATTGCGCCAGGCGCTGTCCTCCCACATGGCACGGAGCCGCCGGCGCAGGAAGCTAATACATTGTGTTGGGTTTGTAGGTTCTTCATTATGCGAGATCGACTCTTGGAGACGAGACGCGTGACAAAGTGTTGTGTTGTGTCGCCTTCGTCTCGTGTGCCGTAGTGGTGGTATCGCGTAACTCGGAGTAATAAATTTTACGTAATTATGCATGAATATGCAGAAAATTAACACAATTGTCGTAAGATTGCGTATCAAGGCAAACATTAGAAAATAAAGAAAAAGACAGCAGACATAAACATTTACACTCATGTTATCACGGGTACAAAGTTACACTTTAAATACATCTTAACATCTTAAGTACACGGCAGGGTTCTTTTCTATGCAACGCTTTATTAACGTCGTAGACTGAAAACGCACTCAGAAATGCCATTTTGTAAGAAACACATCAGAAGTCTAAGTCATCGTTTGTCTTATATTCTGAACTTTTGCCAATGGGATTTCTTCAATAAAAGGTCCTGGTGACACGGTGAACATTGAGAAATGTAAGCATCATGGCCGTGAGCTTCTGCATACCTTGATTTGTGCATATTTTTTTCGACATAATACTTTGTGTTTCTAAGACAATGGTCGTCTTCTATTCGACAGCATGTACGCAGGAACGCATTGACATCAGATCTCGTTTCATCGTGTATGAGTCAGGCTAATTTTTTTCATTGACCAGATTTTCAATTGTCATTGTGTTTCTGAAAGAGTTCGACAATTTGCAGTGGCGTATCAACTATTTCTCAAGTGGGGGGCAAACCGCAAACCACCTGACCCTCTCTCTCTCTCTCTCTCTCTCTCTCTATATATATATATATATATATATATATATATATATATATATATTGCGAATTACTATTGTATTATGTGATAGAGCCTGGAAAAGACGTCGGTCAGTTATTTTTATATGGCCTATTTATCAATCACGCATGGTGAACCTTGAGGGCCCGCAAAATTATTTTAATTTGCATTTATTTCTTGGAACCATACGAAATTTCAAGATGATGCAGGTACTAAGGCAGTGAGTGCCTCACAGAGGTCCCTGATCCCGCCCGGTAGCAGCAGTGCGGCGCACATAACAAACAGCATATTTGCTACAAACAATTTTGATAATTTAACAAAGAATTGTGCTTGGTGCTTAAGTCTACAACACAAATGTATCGATATAGTTAACCTAATAGTATTGTTGAGGTCATATGCAACAAAATACGATACATATCAATTTTTTTGAGGAGGAAACACTTTATTAAAGACCCGAAATGAATGCGCAAACACTGTTCGGAATATTCATAAGAAAAAAAGACAGCAGATCTGTGTGACATCGAAGAATTACTACTGCATTTCCAGCGAAACTGTTTCTTTTTAGCAGTTTCAATTTAAAACTTTCATTTTCCTGTAATTATATCGCATACTTGAAAACGTTGCCCATATATGACTGTTCCTTTTGATACCATGGCCATATGTAATGTTTTGGAGCTCTTCGTGTTGGGATCAATTTAACAAGCCAGTAATTCATCAACACACATGTTACTTCGCCAGAACATTCACCATAGTGTGCCAGGGCAGTGGGCTCAAATTTTCCCCGGTCGTTAGACACGCTTATAACGCTAGAGCTCATCCATAGGAAGTTTATTGTGAAAGCCCGAATTATCCATCCATTTTAATCTTTACCTACACATCACCCATTACCTGGTCCTTACAGTCACCGAACATAAAGAAGCTGCCTTTTTTAGTTCAATGACGACACCAGGCGAACCTAATATATCACGCATGAAAAATAAAAAGAAAGAAAAGAGGGCTCAATAATCATTCGCAAGGCTTCTAAATAAGCCACTAACGTTACAACGTCGCGACACATTGCATTTAGAATGCTACTTGCTTCTTCAAAGCATAAAACTTCTGAAACGCAGAGTTATCTTGGGACATTGGGAAACCTGGCTAAAGATTTGCCGTGGTTGAACGTGGTTAAACCAAGTTTGTCGAGCGATAGCACAGTTTTGCTTGCTTTGCATGAGAAAAGACACAGACGCTTCTCGGCGCCGTCAGCAACTACCGCATCTACAATTGCGCCACAAGACAACACACAGACGCTACTCGGCGCGAAGGCAGCAGCGAGTGAATTGACCTTTATGATATACGTCTCGCTTCAACGCGAATTAAACGCCGAAAGCACAGCGCATACGATTCTACCAGCACTCGGCGCACTGTGTACACATCGCAAATCGCTTTGAAGACGAGGCGTGCGCGACCGCGCACTTTGTCCACATAGCAAATCGCTTTCAATATATGGGAGCCCACGCGGCGGAGGCAGCAGCCGGCGGTATAGTGGCAGGCTAAGTGCCAGTTTGACCTTGTTTGAGATTGAAGGTCAGATTTAAGGAAGCAGGCGTTTTCTGGGTTTGTAGCTGGAGTAGTGGAGCTATCGCTCTAATAACAGTAGTATGATACATTCAAATGCTTGCTTGCGATGTTTTAAAGCTGTTTGATCAACACGCATTTAACATCGCGCATAAACTTGGCGTATTATCCCCTTTACGTTCGCGAAAGTAGACCTCAGTTCTAATTATGCCAGCGCATACAGAAGTCTAAGTTTTACACCGCTTGTAAAACACACTAGTGGACCACTTGCATATGTAATTTACTGGAAAAGGCGCATTTAACCTACTCATTTGAAAGATCTCCTACACATTTCCCATACCATAGCCCTAGCTTTCCCCAGATATAAACAAGATACCTTGTTTAGCTCACCGAGGACACCAGAGAAACAAATTACGAATGTCGTATGATGCCCAAAAAATACATTGACAAATAAGGGTTGAGCAATTTTATGCAGTAATTCCATTTAAAGCAGGAACGTGAATGTTTAGCAAGGCATCTCACTCAAAATTCTCCATATTCTGACAAAATTTCGAGCTCTTCTAACGTGCAGTTGTTTTAGGAGTCTGGGAAACATTTCGATTTATGGCAGTATGGACACCCTGGAATGCTTGAATGAGTAACTTTCTACAGAGGCTGTAATGAACCTACACAGAATAAACTATTTTCACTCTCCACTCAGAACATTGCTTCATACTTCGAAGAAGTATAAGCAATGTTCCTCGCATAGTTTGCCGACGATATCGGGAAAAAACCACCTAAATTCCGTGTATAACGCATAAAAATTGGGAGATGGTTGAAGAAAACGAGCACTCGCCAACCGAAAAACAAAAAGAAAAGCGAGAATGTTTTTGGCGTTTCTGCACCCAATACGGGTGCCTTGTTGACAATGAACGAAGTGCATGGCGGTCTTTATTATTTAGGTACCGAATGACGTAATCCGTTTGCGTATAGTTCAGGGAGGGGTCCGCGTGTCCGGTGAATCGTGTATGCCACAGATTATTTGCGATATGATTCAAGGAACAAGAGGGATGATAATTTCCTATCCGTTTCGATGACGAAAGACTATTTCCATTCAATACTGTGACCTGTTTTTTTCGTGATGCTCGGGCAGTGCATTTGACACAGTGTGCCACTTGGCTACATCATTGCGGTGTTGTTGTAGCCTTCTTTTGAAGTTCCCAGTTTCGGCTATATATTTCGCATTCCACTTATGCTGTACTGCTGTCGCATGAAAACTTGAGCTGAAGAGAGTGAAGAAAGACTTACTCGACAATGGCTATCCCGACCAGCTTATAATCACGGAAAAAAGGCGTACTGCTAGCCATCCTGCCAAAGCAAGGACAACAAGCAAGCGGACTTCACTTCCTCATGCACGAGGGGTGAGCGAGTCAAATTCAAGGATTTTCAAAGGTTACGAAGTGCGAATCTGGCACATCTCTACAAGCAAACTAACGCAGCAACACGTCAGAGTCAAAGACCGCCTCGAAAAAGAGAATACCCTGGCATCGTCTGCAAAATTTCGTGCCAAGACTGCCAGGCGGAACTGGGAACATAAAAGAAGACTACAACAGCACCGCAATGATGTAGCCAAAGGGCACACGGTGTGAAACGCACTGACGGAGCATCACGAGAAAACACAGTATTGATTGACAATCGGCTTCCGTCACTGAAAAGAAGATAAGAAGAACGTAAACTTTATTATGAAATCAATCAGATTTGAGTCCGGCGTCTTTTTAGTGGGTCTGGGCACCCGCCGCGGACGCGGTTCCGAGACCTTGTCTCGAAGTGGCTGCCTCGGCTCGCTGGACGGGCCAGAGTTGTACTGTCAGGTTCGAGCTAAGCAGTCCGAAATAAAGAAATTAAATTTTTGTGCAGCTATGTTTTGTTGGAAAGTGTCCGCTTTCAAAAGTGTGTGTGTGTGTGGGGGGGGGGGGGGGGGTCAAATGGCATACTTTGCCCCCCCCCCCCCCCCCCGTCAAAAGTGGGGGGAGGGGGCAAGTGCCCCCACCCTGCCCTCGAAACATTCCTCGAAACATGACTATACTAGGAATTTACGAAGCATTACAACTTTAATCATAATCCCTCGCGAAATAATCTGTGTTTGGTGATGGTTTTTGGAAGGAAAATATTGTATTTTGTTTTTGTCGCATTGAGTTCCAGTTTGCTTGTTGTAAGCCACTGTGAGAAACGGTCTGGTCAGTTAATTGTCCGTTTTAGGTTTTCAATAATATCTAGTTTATTTCATAAAACGAAATGCGTTCGTATCTTCGGCGTATAGAACTATATCGGGTGTAAATAGTATGTTTCTGATATTCTTTATGTATAGAAGGAGTAGAAGACGATCATAGATGGAACCCGGCAGAACGTTGTGTCTTATCTTTCCCATATCAGATTTTGCATGCTGAATGCCGGTTACGGATGACAGTTGGATAGGTGTCTTTTAGTAGTTACTTAGTTAGTGGTGCTCACTTCTGGCCCAGTTATCATAGAACCGAAAGTGATGCGTTTTATTCCGTTATTCATTTAGTTCCTGCCTCAAAATGTTGTGCTTAATATAGTTAAATGTTTTCTTGAAATCAAGAAGTATTCCTAATACAAAAAGCCCACGTTCAAAATCAGAAATTATTCTGTCCAATCTATAGCAGCGCATTTTCTGCACATTTCAGTTTCTGATAGCCACACTGGTGTTCAAATACGATCCCGTTTGACCTGCAGAAATTTGAGAGTCGAATATAGATCACCTGCTTATGATTAACAGTAAAAATAGCCTCAACAGAATTTTACAAATAATTGTCTATTTCATTTATATCACCGCCTTCAGAGATTACTGAGACTCTGGCAATGTTTAAACTGTAAAATATGCCAGTTATTAATATGAAAGGACATGTGTGAGCCAGAGATTAGCTAGAGTAACTGGCAGTAGCGCTTATAGGTTCAGACTTTAAGGCTTTTCTCCTGAAGCACCAGTATTGCTTAACTTTTGAATAGGTGCGTACACTTCTGATCAGTCGGTGGGTGTGGAAAATATGGATTCGGCTATACATGATATGACGATCTGCAGCCAACGTCACTGAAGTAGAGACGTGACCTTAAAAAATAATTATTTAACTTATTGGCGAACAAACAGCCATTGTATGATATTTGCCTTCAGTTAAGATTTGGAAATGGACCTGTTTTCTTTTTTCAACATGAGGCTATTTACGGTATTTCAAAGTTTTCGGGGAATATTGAAAATGTTAGGGAACTTATTCCTGCAGTAGGTAATGCGAACGCATTTGATATCAGATAACTAAGAGGTTTATCATTTGCTTTCATTTCACTAGGTGTTCAATTTGACCGGTTTTCATGAATGTAGCAAATTATTTACCACAATATTGCATTCTCTTTACAAGTGTCGCGTCAACCCAGAATGTTTATAGCTTTCGTCATTAATGCGAGTAGCATTCTTGGGCTGCTTCACGCAGTTCTTGCTCTGCGACCCTATTTCCCCAACTTCTTCAACAAGGAAGAAAGCGTTAAAAATTTATCCTTTGCTGGGCGCAGTTGGACCCCCACCACACGGGTTCCTCAAACACAGGAGCCCGATGCTTTAGCGAGCCCCGCTACGAATGCAGTGGGCATGTGCCGCTCTTCAATGAGCGTCATGTACGCCCTTTTTTGTGTCACTGGGTATGTGATTGACAATACCATCAGACTCATACGGAGAGTTGCCAACCGGCAGCAGGGTCTTAGAGAGGACAACCTTGTGAGACTGCATGGTGCACGCCTTTGTGATGTGTCATTTTACCTACGTGGCGGCCATGCACAATTCGCAAAGGTCGGAAAGAGACAAGCTCGACACGTTGATCAGGAAGACTATCAAGAGGGCCCTCGTCCCCCCCCCCCCCCCCCCCGCGTGTACACAAGCTCGAAGAGACTGATGCCTCTGGGCATACGCAACACACTGGAAGAGATCGCGGAAGCGCAGAAGAGGGCGCAGTACGCCAGGGTGTCCACCACCCAAGCGGGTAGGAGCATCCTGCGGGAGCTGGGGGCTCCTCCGGTGGAAATCGAGTCCCGCTTCGGCAGGTCTCCCTCGGGAACAGCGGGAACGCATCGTCGTCGTTTCAATTCCACGCAACGTCTATCCCAAACATAACGTGGGTCGGAGACGAGCTAGGGCCAAGGCTCTCCTGGACAAGGCTCGGGAACAGGCTCGGGATGGCTGCTTTGTTGATGCTGCCAGGTACCCCGACGGGACGGCGTTCGTAGCGGTGGGCATCGATCACGATGGGAAAATCATGAATTCTGCGACGGTTCGAACGAAGTCGGCCGAGGTGGCGGAGCAGGTGGCGATAGCCCTGACCCTGCTGGACGACAGATGGACCACGATCTACAGTGACTCGAGGATGGTTGTCCGAGCGTTCGCCAAGCACACTGTTTCGGAGCAGGTTCTGTGGATTTTGCGCGACAAGGACATCAAGTCGCACAGGATCATCTGGTTCCCCGCACACATGGGGCACATCGAGTGCGCCCCGCCCAACCTCAACGAGTCGACCCACAGAGCTGCACGAGGAGTCGTTGACCGCGTAGCTACCGGTAGGCGTGGCGCTGAGGTTATGGACATTCGGACCCTCCCTCCTGATATAACGAGCTTACCAAACGTTTTTACATGGGACGCAGACGATATCCTCTGCCGCATAGGAAACCATGCAGACCACAGGCGTTAACACTCAGATTACTCCAGGTTGGCGCATACCCTAACCCCGCACAACAGACACACACACAGAAAAAACAGTATTCATTCGCAACCGGCTGCCGTCACCGCAAAGAAGAAATTAAATTAAACACACACAGAATCTATCCAGAGATAGTAGTAGTAGTAGTAGTAGTAGTAGTAGTAGTAGTAAAACTTTATTATATTCAGAAACCGGACAAGCTCCTGCCCCAGTCCTCAGAGGGGGTAGGGGGTTAAAGACGAAGTTTGTCCAGCAGGGTGGTGCCCCTATTCCAAGGCCCCAGTAGCACGGGCCATCCGCTCAGCTCGTTGGATCAGTCGTAGCTGATCTTCCAGGGCCGGGCTAGACAGCAGCGCCTCCCATTCGTTCCACGTGCCGTTTGTTTCGTGGTCTTCTCCGTGTTCTGCACACTCCCACGTGATGTGAAAGAGTGTTGGTGTTGCTCCACACCACGGGCATATGTCTCTGTATGCCGTGGGGTAGATCAGGTGGAGTGGGTGCAAATTTGATACAATCGACCAATATTTGCGAGCTATGCTCAGACCTAGCTAACTTGGAACACATGCTCTGGCGGTGCCCCGCGTTACGCGACGGCACCGGCTTCACGTCGTCCAAATGAGAAGCCGCGCTAAGCAGCCCCGATCTTTAAGCACAGCTATGGGCTGTCCATCGGGCCCGCGACGCAGCAGGGAGGCTCGGCCTTTCTGTACTGACGTGGGAGCGGCCCGCTACCTGCTGACGCGCGTTCTGAAGGACCTTAATAAAGCATTACCATACTATACCACACTGGGTATGTGCCACTGAATATGCAGGCCAGTGAGCCAACAATTCTCGGCGCTTACCACGAAACGCAGCACCATCGATCTCGGATGCCACGTGTGTATTTCTTTACACGCCGCTAGATTGCGCAGCGGGCCAAGAGGGAAGCGTGAAAGAGGAACCCGGCTGCAGCAAACGTCTCATTCATGAAGCGTTTCTCAGCGTTCGCACGCACTGGCGTGTAATGCATTTCGGAGGCCAATCGCAGTCTTTGGGGCAGCACCGCTAGATGGCGCTGCAGGTCTACTGATTATCATAGATGTCCATATACGGCCACATGATGTCTCTAGTGATAGGGATCCTGGTGAGAGTGCAGAAAGGGTGCAAGCTCAATGGCACATACCCCCTTGTCTTGTGGGCCGATCCTGGTGATAGTGCAGAAAGGGTCCAAGGTCAACGGCACATATCCCGCCTGTGGGCTCAGGGACCAGTAACGCACTCTTGAACTACCCTTGTCACACGTGGGACCCAAAGAGGCAAAATCACCAGCCCTTCCCCTGTGAAGAAAATGGGGGTAAGCGGAGCTTGTCACCCGATTCAAGCGCGAGGTCTTCCGAAGCCCCTGCGAAACGTCAGCGAAGAGCCGCGGACTCCGAGTTGCGGGAGCGCGATGTTGAGACCAAACGTCAGCGAAGAGCCGCCGACCCTGAGTTTAGGAAAACGAACCGGAACGCCTGCGACAGTGTCGTCGTGCCACAAGCATCGCTTGCCCCCATTTTCTTGACAGGGTAAGGGCCCGGTGTCGCAGAAAATGTGGCGTCGGCGTCGGTGTCGGCTTCAGTGTAAGCATCGGCGTCCGTGGCATCCGTGGCAGAGAAATTCATCCCGAACCACCCCGACCACACAGGCCCTCCGCGTGGCGCAAGGGTTTAGGGAACAAAAAGTGACTTTCGCAAAGTAAAATCCGTCAGAAAAATCGTAAAGTACGATCTGACTTAACTACAACCTACAGACATGAAAGCGTCGGATTGTAATTTGAATATACGAGAAGAAAGCCTGATAATCAGCCAGGGATATTTGAATGCTATCGCGTTCCACTCTTAAACGTGAAGCTTAAGCGTCTTCTAATTCTGATGGTGCGCGGCTCAAGCAAGCAAAGCTCACGCAACAATTTTTTCTCGTATAATTTTTTGTAATTCTATAAAGAAGCAAACAGTTTCTCTCAAGAATGACGCATTCCAGTGGCACTGTGCATCACCTTGATGAAATAGCAAGTATGATATGTAGCCCGGGCGTGGCCCCACGTAAACGCAGCCCGCCTCTCCGGCAAGCGCTTGTCGGCACGATGACCTGAATACAGCGAGCAAGTTGCGCAACCGGTCGAGCTTCGTATAGGTGACCGCTGCAGTTTAGAGAACCGGGCGTCGGTGGTTCAGTGGTAGAATACTCGCCTGCCACGCGGGTGGCCCGGGTTCGATTCCCGGCCGACGCAGAATTTTTTTCTTTTCTTACGTTGTCTCTAAACTTAAGACTTTGTATTTTTGAATAAGTTTCTTCGTGTGCAACAATAGATGCAACAGCATCATCCTATAGACCGCGGTTGCGCAGGAAGTTGTAATTATTTGAGAAGCAAACGTTTTTAACTTGCATTATTTCAGCTAATCATGGCCGCTGTTCTCCGTCAAGCCAACAACTTCACAGTGAAGAGTGCAAGGAAATAATAGTAACCGCCGTTCAACCCTGTGTTATGACGTCCGGCGTCTAGAGACTGCTGTCTCACATGATCTCCACTAATACCCTATTTTCGCCTTTCTTTTGTAGCAGCAAGTAAAAAAACTCAAAAAACCACCATTTACTAGCGAGGCAAAATTAATTGACCCTCGTGGGATTAGATGAAATTCTGTGGTTTTACGTGCCAAAACCATGTTATGATTATGAGGCACGACTGAACGGGAGACTCCGTAATAATTTTGACCACCTGGGGTTCTTTAACGTGTACCAACTGCACGGTACACGGGTGTCCTTGCAGTTAGCCCCCATCGAAATGCGGTCGCCTCGGTCGGGATTCGATCCCGCGCCCTTGCGCTTAGCAGCGCAACACCAAAGCGACTACGACACCACAGCGGGTCTTCGTGGCATCAGGATCGCATAATAAAACAGCATTTCAGGCCGTCGCGTAATCCCTAAGCGAGAGTTATGCAATCACAATTAACATGATGAAGTTATCGTAATATGAAGTGTCTGTCGTGATATGATATGAATCCTTGCTAATTTTTTTCTTTATTGTTCAGAGATATTTACCTCACTCGTTCCTGTTCGCGTGGTATCACACAGATTGTCGAGCACAGGTTGGCAGAATAGGCGAATACTCATGTACTCACTCACACTCGTCCGCACTCACTCACGTTCCTACTCATGCCCATTCATACTCGCCAACACTCACTCGCGCTCATAATCTATTCCATTAACACTTACATGCACCCACCCACGCTAATGCTAGCGTCCACTCACAATTATCGGCCCTCACTCACATACTAGCTCACGCCGCACATACTCATTTTCGACGACAGTAACTCACGTTCATATGCTCACGTGGACTTAACATGACCGTCAGTGATTTTAGCTCGTTTTAACGTCAACCGGCACTCGCTCCTGCTCATACTCCTTCTCGTTCATACTCATGTGCACTCACGCGTTTCTTCACTCACCGACGCTCTATGACACGCCTGTGAAATGAGTGCAGAACGACTATGAGTCAGGGGAGGGCAGTGTTCGTGAGTGAGTATGCCGATCTATGTTGCGGTGTGATCAACACATCTCGACAAGTCTCTAAAGCTTGAAACTTCCGTATCGCTGGGACCCCTTGATTTGCTTAAAACGAAACAAAATGATTTCTGTGGCGTACTCATGACGCCAATAAGATTGATATGATTGTGCTAAACGGAGGATGGTGACGGTAACACATCCCACGCTCGACATAGGTCGTCACTGATCTTGCTAGAGCGCAAGGACGACAGCACAAGACTAAATGGTTTTACAAATCATCAAAAAACGCAGACCAGCATTTAATGCCATGCAACGACCACGCAAGAAATGGTCTTTGAATTATGCACGCCGACGCGCGCATGTAAATACGTAGGACCTAGCAGAGGACGCGCGGCGCCATACACACTATTCCTGGTTCAGTCAGTGCCCGCCAGGTGGTGGCTCTGCTCGATCTCATGGCCAACACCTTCGACTTCGCTCATTCGCTCTAGCAAGATATGTAAGTGAGAGCGAGCCCTCGGAGAAGTGCCTGGAGCCCTAAAAATAATACGCAGAAAGTCCAGGCACTAATACTGTCAGTTGCGCTATTTGGCATGCACTCAGAGCCGTACAATCAAAAAGCAGAGTTGAAGAAACAACCGTAGCTTTAACACGATGGTCACAAGAAAGGTGACAGGAAAAACGCTATATGCCAAGGCAGAACCAGTACAATTTATATTTTAAAAAAATGCTGGCTCTCCCGTAATCCAGAGTAGATGTAACCACAAAATGACTACCATATGGTGTCTTTTGCTGCCTGTGGTGCCTCCGCCTTTCACCGCTTTTCTTCTTCCAACAGTGCAGCGCGCTCAGCGTTTGTCGCTACTTTTACAGCGATGCTGTGATAGGATAGGTTCCAGAAGATCGCGTCCGGCAACAGACCGGAAGTAGATAGACAGGAAGTAGATCAACAATTTTCGACTTCGTGTGTGTGTGGTGGTTTGGCTCCGTGTGCATGGAGGTTTCCCGCCAGCTGTGCCTCTGCACAGGTGTCAAAACGGATGATAGATGGCTCATTGTTATACCCCTTGCCACCGCCGATGCCTCTTTCACAAGTGTCGCGATACTCGGCTGCGGCACGTCCCACCAATCTTTGTTCCCTTTTGTCTCGTGACGTAAGATCGCGCTAGCGCTGGGCCTCTTCGATTATTCGTTTCTGACAGTCCCGGACTGTCCGAGGTGGGGCTTTCAGCCAATGAGCGTTGCGTGTGCAGCGTCTCAGACAGTCCGCGACTTTCTGGGACGGATAATCCAAGAGGCCCACTGTTATCAGCAGTTGCCCTTTGGACTCGCTATGGGACGGACAATCGTTTAACCACATCTTCCACGATCCTGACGTCAGAATCCTGACGATCTGGTGCAGTGTGCCACGGCTATGAACGCTGTGGCTCATACGCCAGTCTATGACGACGTGGTTGGACTTGGCACAGCAAACGCACTACTTGGCCATCGCGCCGGGCGAAAACAAGACGCCGGTGTCCTTGCTCTCTGGACACCGGCGTCTTGTTTTCGCCTGGCGCGATGGCCAAGTAGTGCGTTTGCTGTGCCAGGTCCACCACGTCGTCATAGACTGGCAACAACCCAGAGGCGCTCCGTGCTAACACCACTACGATACCCTCTAACGCCACAGTTCAGCGGAGACAATACCATACTTATGCCACCTGATCTACGAGCAAGAATCCATGTGAACCCAATCCCACGTCTTATGAACCTTCACGTCCACGTGAAACGGCGACAAGCCCGAGCAGCCATCCTGCGCAAAAGGCAGGAGGACGCAGACACATACTTTACTGACGCGTGCTTATACGTCAGGGATGAGACAGCGACTCCTACTTATGTGGCTGTCGCGACAAACTGGGGGAGACCGATCGTAGCAGCGTCCGTACGCACGACTTCAAGCGCCACGGCGGAATCCGCTGCCATAGCACTATAGCCATCCGAGACGCTGAGGCCAAGAGCCAGTCAGCTTATATACTCACAGACTCGCAAGATGCCTGCCGGCTCTTCCTTCGGGGAGTTCTACCAGCCAGGGTCCTTCGCATACTAGGACCAAGCCTCCAAATGGACCACGGTATAACCTGGTGTCCCGCGCACACCAGAGTGGAAGGCAACGATCGGGCGGATCGTCTGGCTCGAGGTATAACAGGCCGAACCGCGATACATACCGCTCGAACGGACGCTTCTCCGACACCCGGCAGCACACCGAGAGACATACTTGAGGCACAACGACTAGCAAGACGAACCAAAGCTCCACCTCACCCCAAGCTCAACAGGCGACAGGCGAGGGACTAGCGCCGAATACAGACAAACACCTTACCCACACTTACATAGACTGCACAAATTATTTCCTGACAAACACAGCGACAGATGTCCATGGTGCGACTCCACCCCGACACTAGAACACGTCACTTATCAATGCACGCAGCGTCCGGCAGACGCCGTCTCGCCGCTGCTTAACGATACACTTAGCAATTGGTCGTGGGAGGCGCGACTCTCCGAACTGGACTTGGGAAGCCAATTGGCGACCCTCGACCAGGCCCGGCGCACCGCTATTTTAATAGCCAGTGGGGCCCTGGAAGAGGGGCTCCACCCACAGTGACCAAGCATGATCTTTATTTAAATAAAGTTGTTACCTCACGAGCGTCACCGTGAACACGGCATATGCCGAAGCGGCAGAGGAAGCGGCCATAGCACTGGCCCTCACACAAACCAAGGCTAGATACGTGATCTGCGATTCGCAAACGGCAATTCGCAATTTTGCAAATGGGCGCATATTGCAAGAGGCGTATCACATACTCAAGCGACATCCCAAACACCAGGGAGAGGCCGACGTCGATAACCGAAGGCACTTGCTATGAATCCCGGCACACACTGGACTGAGCACCCGCAACGAAGCGGCTCACCGCGTTTCTCGAGGCCTCACTTACCGAGCATCATCGGAGGAAGAGCCCCCGCGGGGTACTGCAAACGTCTGGCCGTGGGAGGATCGTTTGACCATGGTTCCACGACATCACGACACACTACCAGTTACAGAGACGCGTATAGCCATTCCCTCACGCTAAGTTAGACAGGGCGTAAGCAGTACACTACAGGCAATTACAAACTGATTCTTACATAAACCCAAGACTCATGCACGCCATGTATCCAGACACGTACACTACAATCAGATGCACATCCTGTGGCGAGGTTGCCACACTTAATCACATGTTATGGGAATGTCCGGACATAACAAACCATTCGGGCAGTGCCGACACCTCCGTCTCTTCAACCGCCAGCCTCCACTCTCGTTGGAAGACTGTACTGCTCAGCTCGAACCTGACAGTACAACTCTGGGCCGTCCAGCGAGCCGAGGAATCCGCTTCGAGACAAGGTCTCGGAACCGCGTCCGCGGCGGGTGCCCAGACCCACTAAAAATACGCCGGACTCAAATCTTATTTATTTGATAATAAAGTTTACGTTCTTCTGTTTCTCTCTCTCTCTCTTGCTCTTCGAAGAACATGCCCAAGACTCTCAGTATAGTCCATTATGATAACATATAAATTCACAGTAGCAACACTCACTATAGCAGACACACCATAGTTCCAGCTTTGCTGGCTTCCATCTTCACAACAGTGGAAGAAGAAATAAACTTTATTAAAATGTGAAAGGATTATTGTGGTTGGGGCCCTTAGTCCAGGGCCCCAATGGCTGCCGCCACCGCTCTTGCTCGTCGTATCAGGGCCAGCCAGACCTGAGGCTCGGAGCGACGGAGGATCGCCTCCCACTGCGCATATGTGGGTTGGGGGGAACAGTGGAAGGGCTCTGAATTGTTTCTTCTTGTCGCGGGCCACTCACGACTCACGGACCGCTGGCGTTCAAAAGAGCACAGACAACCTCTCTATCTGCCTTTTGAACGTCGCTATTGGAAATGACAAATAAAACTTCAGCGTACTAAAAGTTATAGATCGAATGATATTGTGAACAAACATTAGGAAGAAATCGGAAGCATTCTTTTTTGTAACTTGTACTGGGAAGTATCTAGCGTATGTAATGCGATCCTGTACAGAGGATTGGGGGCCAGAGACCGCGTTTTGCCAACTTTTGAGTGGTTGCCCGGATGATCTCGTTTTGTTCTCGCAACGATGCGCGGATGTTCTTGTTTGAGTGACCGGATAACGGCTCGGGATTTTGGCTCAAAGTCACTTGAAGATCGCCGACAACGGGAGCTAAAAGCATTTCATGCTTAAAAAGCGAATAGCTTTATTAGGCTTTGTCGCCCTTTTCAGTGGTCGGTGGTGCATGGTCGGACTTTAGCCGCTGATACAAACGCTGCGTGCTCTCGCTTAAACGATTTATAGCTGTTCGAGACGCACATGATGTCGCGCGAGAGGGTACCTTAAGGTTTACATGCTGTGGTCGAGCTCTCGGTGAGGACAGCCCTCCTCCTTTCCCGCCATCCTCTGTCTGTGGCGGCTGTTGAGAGCAGAATGGCAGTCGCTTACCACGCCAGGCGTCCACGCCATTGGAGACGGTACAC
The DNA here is from genome assembly GCF_013339745.2 of Dermacentor silvarum. Classification (NCBI taxonomy): domain Eukaryota; kingdom Metazoa; phylum Arthropoda; class Arachnida; order Ixodida; family Ixodidae; genus Dermacentor; species Dermacentor silvarum. Next base: position 128,231,187 of record NC_051157.2, read on the forward strand.
AGAGGACGAAATGGCCTTATATACTACCATGGTAGGTGCGATTATTTATGGCTCTCTCCTCTGAAGATTTCCGAGGTGGTGCTAAAAAAAATTCACCGACGAATACCGTACTCCCAAATGCGAAATTTCAGCGCAGCTCTACAAGTCTTTTCATTTCGCGGATTTATTGGCTGGCGCGGCAATCTGTCCCGTGCGGCACGTTGCAGACGGAGTGAGGTGTTGCAAAACAACTAACACTGATCAAGCACTACGATAGCGGCGAGCAGAGTCGGCGATCATCAAAAGTCTGATCGGCGGTTCGAGTGTGTCGGCTTTTATACGTGACTCGTCGAAGGTTCCAGAAAAATCGCTGGTGCCCGCGTGGCTTCCAGAAAGCACTACACAATTCGCGTCGCGCATACAATCAGATTACAAAAAGCTTTGTTGACAACAGCCAACGAATAGAACTATCGATAACGTTTGAGAAACTTGTGATACATGCAGGCGCGTCATGCGTCGAGGAATAACGTTTAACATTTGTTAGCCGATGAAACGCAGTGACCGAAGAAAGATAAAGAAGTGATCAGACGACGCGCGGTAGTCTGGCGCCATCTCGTAGCGATCGTCGGCACTACGCTTTTCTCTTTCATCATTCGCTGTTGTGCTCGTTCGCTCAGTTACGCCGCCGACGCTCGCCCCAGGAACGGGCCATTAAGAGCTGTGCTCTAAACAGCTGCCTAAATATCCTTACTGCAACAAATGTGCGCATCGAATATCTTAATGTAATAGCAAGGCTATTTGCTTACATTCATATTCATTGTCGGTGGTTTCCGCCCAAATTTTCACATGGTTTCCGGGCAGTTGTATATAGTAGAGATTGTATTTATCTGCCCGAGGCGACCAGTATTTATAGAGCTGTGCGAACCCCCGACAGCGTGGAATAAAACTCGCTTACTCCAAATCTGGGTGTAACGTACGTCCACGCACCACTTGACATATGTGAATGGAAGGTTGGCGTAGGCGGGCCGTAGCTTCGAAACAAGGCGTTACAGTAAGGCCTGTAGTATATCGGGCCCGAGATAACGGAACTTGTTTTGACAGCGCCGAAGCAACATAAACTTCCGTCGCATGCCAACTAAGCATCTTCGACACAATGGGCTCAGCTTACTACTGATACCGACGATGCAGATATAACTATAGACTCTGCCTTCTGTCCTTCACTGCGGTTGATCGTCGCGCTGATTCCCATTGCTTTTGAGCGACGGTACAGCGGAAGCTTGCTATCGTTTCTCGTCGGTCGATCTCTTTGTCTGCTAAAACCTTCGCTTTGTCCTTATTTGCATTTAACGACGTGACGACTGCGTAGTAGCAGTGGCCATGTTGATTGCTTTAGTTGCGGCGACCTACTTGAGTGCATTTAGAAACAATACCGCTATCGATAACCCGGTTAGCGAAAGGAGATTCCGCTTGCAATCATGCGGACAAAACGGAATCGCGCATACGAAAGAAATTTCCTTTTATGTAACATTTCGAATAGTCTCACATAGTTCTCATTTCAACATAACACAAATAATCACACGACGAGATTTTAGCGAGGAGCGACGCGCGACAACTCACCGCATACATTTAGTACAAGAATACATCGGTAGGAACAACACAGCTCTGATTCTAGACATGACGTTTACATTAATATGTTACAGCATGATCATAATGCGTTCTGGAACGCTGTGGAGCCTGGTGCCCCACCACACCAAGCCTCAAAACAAAACTATCGACACACACAAAAGACTCTCCACGACATGACAGCAAATAATGACTACCCCTAATGTCCACAGTACGGGGAATCTCGAGCCCGAATGCCACACAATATGGCCCAATAAACCAATGCCGTACACCATAACATACAACATACACACTGGGCTTGTCCACGTGGTCAACACATATTCCCTTCAATCCTTACGATACTATGTGAAAGTCTCCAATCCTACTTGAAGAGCAGCCTAAGTGACCCAACGCCAGGCACGTAGCTGCATCAGTGGATCTTAACATGGCCCTATGGTTCGCCTTATATACTAGAGGAAGCGGACCGACCACAATCTAGAGAACAGGCTATCAACGTCGCAGCTTACCCTCCTTACATTTCGAATGCGAGTGCAACAAAGCATGTATGGCAAAATTGAGGCAGCGTCAGCCGGCACCGCGATGCCCTCGTGATATTTTCTTGCGCTTGACAGGCTAATGTGCGCACTTCCTCCCATCTTTTTGTTAATCTCGTCAATGTGTTCGTTCCGAGTCGAACTTCAATCATAGAAATAGCTTTGGCACCGACGAATATAGAAATTCGCATTGAATTTGGCTCGTGGTATAGTGCACCAGTGAAAGGTGTACGTACGGCGACCGGTTGATTCAGTGTCAACGAAATGGGGTCAGTAGATACCTATCGATAGCATCCCTCGCGATAGTATCCGTCGACTTCGACCCAATTTATACCCGTGCTTCGTTGGTCCAGGGCGCTCAACAAAAGGCTAGCATTCCTGAGTCACCATCTTGCTCTTGCATCTGTTTCCTTAAATGCACTCGTGCTTGTCTTGCACTTACGCACAAGAAACTGAGCATTTCAAGGTGTATCGTACACTAATTAAGTTCTGTACATGCCTTGCGAGTGCACGTGTGGCATGAGAGTTTCTGATTCTTTGAACTGCTGCTGGAGGCTCTCCGAAATATCTGACCAAAGTAAGTTATAAAAGTAATTGTTCATTCTGGTAATTGTTAACACCTTCAGGCATTAAACAATTCTATTTTCACTAGTACATGTGACAAAATGACTTCGGGCAAAGTCGAAGAGTAAAAGATAAGAGCAGGGCGATGGCCAAGTAGTACGTTTGCTGCGCCAAGTCTGCCTGCGATGCCCCATCTTCTGCCGAGGCATTGGCGCGACGCCGACGAGATCCCTCCCGCTCCTGCTCTCGGTGGCTCATATCCACTTATCCAACGTGGGTATTAGCTACACGTGATTTATTTATTTATTTATTTATTTATTTATTTATTTATTTATTTATTTATTTATTTATTTATTTATTTATTTATTTATTTATTCCTTTCTTTCTTGTCCCTGGCTCCAACCCGCATATCCCTGGCTCATACCCACATATCCAATGGGGGTATGCTCCACACGTGACTTTATTATCGTTAATCGTCACGTAACCGACGAGCATGTGACGTTATTGATGTCATTACCTATCAGTGAAGTTGGTCATACATTCGTACCATCCTATGCCAATTTCGGTGTGTATCAGGTGAACGAGACGCACAAAACGAGACGCCACAAAATTGTTGCCTACTTCCGGTGTACACGGACGTGAAACCTGCGATGATAACTTCTAATGGCGTCTCCTTTGACTGCAGAATTATCTAGACTGCTAAAGATAATCACGTATTACTACGCCTGTCTCTACATTATAGTCTTTGTCTTCGTACAAACTTTTATCCCTACATTGTAAAGTTACCTATGCCCGCGGCCGCATTTCGATGGGGGCGAAATGCGAAAACACCCGTGTACTTAGATTTAGGTGCACGTTAAAGAACCCCAGGTGGTCCAACTTTCCGGAGTCCCCCACTCCGGCGTGCCTCCTAATCAGAACTGGTTTTGGCACACAAAACCCCATAATTAATTTTTTTTACCTATGCCCAAAGATCCCGTCTACATAGCAGATCATCTTTCAACTTTCACGTGGAAAAGAGAAGTAAGAGCATGTGAATAAATGTGCCTGTGGGTGTTTTTTTAAGGCAAAAGCCTTAGGTGTCTATGTTGGCGGTGCCCTTGGCGGTCACCTTGGCGAAACTGTGCCGTGACGAAAAATTGCCGACGCTGCAAAGATTAAAATCATGCCAACAAATGCTCGGATTGACATCAATTTCTCAGGGAGGTTCATGTAAACAAGTAACAAAGTAAATGGCACCATGCTTGTTAGCATTCAGTTAGCACCATGTTAGCACCATCCTTGAAGATTGCATGTTCTAAATACGAGAGAACTGAATCTGTTGCTGCATTGATTGATAAGGCAACCCTTCCAGATCTAGCTTCACGCAGGAAAATAGCCAGGCTAAAATTTTTTTATCAATTACCCAATGGCATGTTAAACATAAATCCCGGACTCTACATGCGGCCTCCTGGCAGAGTGTCACCTCGGTCCTGTCACCCATACGTTATTAGACCTTATGTGCCTAGAGTTGATGTTTACAAACATTCGTTTCTGGTCAAAACTATAGAAGAGTGAAACAAACTTAACTCAGAAATATTTGACGGTATGAATTCGCTTGCGGGTTTGCAAAGAAAGCTAGAATCATTATATGTTTAAATACGATGTTTTTTGGCGTTGTACTGCGCTGTTTCAGCTGCTGTTTCGTTTATGCTATTGCATGCTGTTTATACATTTTTGCTTTCAGTTTGCATTGTGTTGCTTGTATTACGCTGTTTGTATATTCGCTCTTAGTGTTGTGAATTATCCCACCCTGTAACAGCCCGAAAGGGCTCGCAGTATTGAAAATAAATAAATAAATAAGTGGCTTCGAAAAGAAAATTTGGCACATTTTGGTCTGGGTGGGAATCGAGCGCAGCCTCAGGGGTGCGATACGAGCACGCTTCCCTGAGGCCACGGCTGCTCCACGGTTGTGGCTTACTAAGGGTGAGCCTATTGCATACGTCACGTGGTCACAGAGACGCCCTTGCGCCACTGCTCCCGCGCGTTCGTCGTCTTCTTCCACCGCTGGCTCCGATGCCGCTCATCATGCCAGCATTCCCATACTGCCCCTCCCACTGCGAAGGCACTGATGGCACTGGCCCCCTACCAGTAGGTGCGGCGATATCGGTGAGTTCTGTCGTGCGCTCCGGTGGACAATTGCTACAACTTCTTCATAAACTTATCTTAATCGTGACAAAAAGTGTGCCAAGTGTGCTATCAGGCTTTCTCCTTAACATTTTACAAACATGTAAAATTTGCTTAATTTTTTTTTACTTTACAAAATTTACTGGAATTGCGTCTCTACAGATACGTTATCTGCCCCGGTGGACATCAGTTGCGAGAAAAAAGTCGCAGTTTCGCCCGAAAGCCGAAGCATCGATTGCGATGGCAAATTAGTAGAGAGCTATATACGAAGTATGAATAGTAGTTTTATCGGCCGTATAAACTTACAGACATTCGCTTACTAACTAAATTAACAGGCATGGTCCCATCGCGCACAGGCAAACATGACCACATTACATTGGTTGAGCGCGGACACTCGCTGTCAAAACGCTGGCGTGTGGAAGCGCGGGAGCAGCAGTAAGCGAAGTGACCTTTGTGCTGTCTATCGCTTCAACGCAACCTGAGCGCCTAGAACGCCGCACGCACAAAGGTACGAACAGTCGGCGCACCTAGACTCTGCCCCCAACGCAGATCGCCTTCAAGATAGGACGCGCGCAGCCTCGCAATACGCAGTTGCTAGCGGAGTACAAACCCCCTTCCCACCCTTCCCTCCCCTCGGTGTCTGGGCGCGACGGAAAGGGACACGCTTCCTCCCCGCTTTCATCCCTTGCGCGCGCGACATTGAGCCGCGATAGTCTGCTCCCCTCGCACGCTTTCACTCGCACATACTAGAATACGGCGCGCAGCGACTGGTGTTATGAGTGAGTGAGTGACATAACTTTATGTGAAATCCGGCGATTGGGAGGCCCGGGCCTGGGGCCGCCTAGACGGCCACTGGGAGCTGTTGCTCCCGCACGGCATCCATGGCTCGCTGGACGGCCCAAAAGTTGGTCTTGGAGTTCTGAGATGAGCAGCGTGGCCGACCACCACGCTCGTAGATTTTCCGGAGAGACTGCCATTTTTTTCCCCATAAATTTTACATCCCCACGACATGTGTCGAAGGGTGGCTCTAGCAGACCTGCATAGCTTGCATGCAGGTCTAGCAGAAAGTCCTTAACTGTACGGGACTCACATAGGTTTCTTTTTGTAATCCCCTCCAAGCAACGAACTCAGCTCTGTTCAGTTTAGTGTGAGGCGGTGGTAATATTCGCCTCTGATTTTTATAGAATTTTGTAATATCGCTAAATCTTGTTAATCTGTCTTTTTCTCTCCACATCTCCTCCTCCGAGTTCCCCTGACCAATGGAAGTCACTCCTTGCTCCGCTCGGCGAGTAAGACCTCGAGCTTCGCGGTGTGCTACCTCGTTGGGGTTGATTGCGTGAATGCCTGGAGTGGTATGCTCTGGGAACCAGAGCAATTGCCTGCCGTTATTCTCTGCGTTAGATAATTCTGCTTTGTGACTATGATGATGTTCCACGCCTCAGGAGAGATCCTACCTTTAGCACAGTTTCTAAATGCCGCCTGAGAACAGCTAATTATGTGTTGAGCATTCGTGAAGACCAATGCTAGTGCAATGGCTACCGCCTGTGCTGTCTCGGAATGCTTGGTATTAATTGACACGCTTGTAAGAGGTTTTTGGGTGTGATCTACGACTACTGCCCCGTAGCTATTTCTGTGTTCTGTGTGGGTATTGAGCCGCGTCTACGAAGGCTGCTCTGTCGTCTGATCCATAGCTTCGGATCATTTTCTCTGCTCTACTTGTGCGTCTGCCCTTTTTGTAAACTGGATGCATGTTCTTGGGTATATTTGTTACGAGGAGTTTGTCGCGAATTTCTCTCGTTATCGTCCTCTTTTGCCCGTGTTGATTGTGGTAATTCATTCCTAGCTTGCGTAGTATATGCCGTCATGTTTTGGTTTTGGTTAGTCGTTCCACCTGGGATGTTTGTTGCGCTTCTATGAGTTCGTCCAGTGTGTTGTGGAGTCCTAACTTTAGAAAGAGATCTGTGCTCGTACTGATTGGAATCCATAGTGCTAGTTTGCACGTCTTTTTTATGAGGATTTTAATTTTGGTCTTTTCAGCTGCAAACCAATTGTGGAAGGCTGCTATGTATGTGATCTGACTGATTATGAATGATTGTATGAGCCGTATGATACTTTCTTCCTTCATACCCTGGTGCTTGTTAGTAATTCGTTTGATTGATCTCAGGATGTTCGTTACCTTTGTGTCTAACTTCCTTATGGTTTCCCCGTTTGTACCTTTGTTCTCGATTATTAGACCCAGTACCTTCAGCTGATTGACTATTGGGTATTCCGCCCGTTCTTGGTGTGTAGCTTGATTTCCTCCTGAGCCTCGTTTCTGTCGTATCCTTTGGGAGGCCTGCCCCTATGTGTTGGGCGGTATAAGCGAAGTTCGGATTTCTCTGCAGTGCATGTGAGGCCTGTTCCTATGAGATGTTCCTCTGCTGTGTTTATTGCGGTGCTCCAGACCGCGACGGTGTTCATCACCCTTGGACTTCATGCGGGACATCACAGCGACGCCGACGGCAAACATGCGCCTGGAGTGTCCATATAATTCTATCGCAATAAACACCATTGCAGTTCATTTACTAATTAAGCGAATTGCATTAATTGACTTCCTATATACCAACTTTAGAGCACCTGCTTGTACTATTAGATTAGGGAATCGTCATGCAAGTAGAGTTTCATATTTCTGTATTTTAAGATTGCCATGTAGACCGAAATAACTGGTGTCAAATTATTTGGTCAATTTACCCGATTACGTACGTAGCACCCTGAAACGCGGCTCTTTGTCCAACCGTGATGTAGAAGTGTGGGGCAAAATAAAACTGCCGTCGCACTTCCCTCTTCTCACTATCTTATTTCAATTGGAACTGCGCGGAATTGCCGATTGCATGTACGGTCACTACAGCTTCAGACGACCTTTATGCGGATCTTTCTCGCTCCGTATAACCAAGCTTCATTTTAAGCAGCCCTACTGCGTCCCAGGGGGTTGCACTGCTGGCAGTGCTACGTGTGTAATCAGGTAAATTGAACGAATAATTTGACACCATTTATTTCAGTTTACATGGCCGTTTTGAACGGTCGAAACGGAGAACTAGACTTTTGTGATGATTCGCTTCAATCTTCTGACACCAACATGCGTCGTAAAGTTTTAGATTAAGAAATGAAGTAATGCATTTAGTTTAACTAGTGATTGAATTGCTCTTGGTTGTGCGTTTTCTTTGTATTTTTAACACGAAAGTGTTTTATGCCGGGGTCCACCAAGACTTCACTGACGTATTTCCCTCACGGAAATACGTGACGTATTTCCGTCACGGAAATACGTCATAGAACATAATACAAAGAAAGAAACCAGAAGAAAAAGTTCCACAAACATGCAAAATTTGGAAATCGAACCCATGACCTCTCGGTCCGCGACGATAGATCGCCGAGCGTTTAACCCATTGCGCCACAAACGCATTTGCAGAGAGCTACACAGACGCGCCTTATATATCTAACACTCCTCCGTGTACCCGCGCTCTTGCTCGGGGCGGTGCCGCCGCCTACGAGCAGAAAAGAGAAGTACTGCATTATGACACTAACGCGCACCGACAGTGAACGCTTCAGTGGTCTCAGCACTACGACGCCTCGATGCCAGCATTCGAAGGGACGCTGGCATCAAGAAGCACTACCAATGCCACCTAGGTGGCGTTCACCGTACTCAGCACAGCGGAGCGTGGCCTCCGCAATTAGCTCTGAAAATGTTTCTGAAGTTGATCGCGGAGGCTGCAATTACGACGCGCTGTACGCGCTGATTTGACTCGGTGACGATTCAGTTACGTGCTTTGTCTTGCGCGTTGTATTAGTGTGTCAGTTACGTGCTTCGTCTTTCGCGTTGTGCTAGCGTGTGCAGCGTAGTGCAGCTTCCATATGCACGACGGTTGCTCATGGTCATCGACGTTGGTAGTCGTGATGGAAGAGACGTGCCACCAGGCGTCAGCGTGGGTGCATCAACGCCTAAGGGCGCTTTAGCCACAAAACACCAATAGACATTATATATCAATGTGCAATAAACATTACACTACTTCTGTGAAGACACGTTTCACTTTCGTGTTCTATACCGATTCCTATATAAGAGGGATCAACCACATCTTTTGCAATTTATAGGTAGACAAATAACCTACAGCGATCCGAATAACTTTTCTAGGCTTTCTTTTGTTTTTAAATAAAAAAACAAAAACTCGGTGTAAGATCCGACAGAATACAGATTTCAGGGCGTGACTCTGGGAACGAGCAAGATGTAGCGCGGACAGGAAATAAGGGCACGGGAAGGCACAAAAGAATACTTACACCCGTTTGTGTATTTGTTTGTGCCTTTTCGTGCGATTGTTTCCTGTCCGCGCTACATCTCGCTCGTTTCAAGATGAACAACCAACAAGCCCTCATCGCCACTCATAATGACTCTGGGCGTACATTTCCCTTTCCGAGTATATTGCGCAAAGATGATTTAGAATACCGTCGAGTATATGCAAATAGACTTAATCAAAGTCTGAGTGAGACATTGCACAGATATACCCGGCGCTACGAAGTCAAGATTGGGGCTGTGTGGCGCAGGAGCGTTCCAGGCCTGTCGGTTAGCGTAACTCAAGCGGAACGGAGCCCCGCAGCAGTGTAACGCGTGCAAAAGGGTTGCGTAACATAAAACAAACCGTAACTCGTATACGCATTGGTGCATGACTTCAACATACAGCGAAGGCTGCAACGCGGAAGAACACAGGACGCAAGACGACAACGTCTCTATCTCTGTAACGGCATGTCTTCCTAATTTCATCAGTCGTCTAGATTCTCCTTTTCTTATTCTCTTTTTTTTATCTGAACGCTTTTAGCTCAAACTACACTCATCGCGTGGCTGTACTTTTTTTGTCATGTGCGAAGACATAGCGACCCAACAATGGCAAGACTTAATAAAAACGCAGTTGCATCGTAAATATGCACCGTAAGTCGTATATATACGTCCCACCGTAACAAAAATAGAAAACAAACCCTGATTACGGATACGCAAACCGCAGTAAAGCGGCAAAAGGAACTACAAAAACTGTCTGTATGCGCTATGATACCACGGCGCTCTCGTCAAATTTCAAAGCTGAACAAGACGAAAACCAATGGACGCGAAAAAGGATAGAAAGAGCGGTGCTCACGTAGGATCGATCTTTATTGCAAACAAACTCATGCTCTCGGCGTGTGCACTTTGAAGGCTAACTATCCCGGAAATGCAGTCAGTGATACATATCGATAACATCGAGCTCCCTTTTCTCCAGCAGAACTGAAGTGTCGAGAATACACGTGTCACTATTCTGACGAACAATTTGGGCGTGATTTTAACTTCTAACCGTACCAAGTCACCCAACCAAGCACGTTGCTAACTTGCATTCGTGTTGAATTGTTTTTAAAGCGCTAACTTTCTTGGGCTCTTCTCCCTACTTTGCTGTTTGTGTGTACGTTTCTGTTGGGCCGTTTATGTGATCTTGACGCTGACGACCTTGACAAACGCACACGTATGTAAAGAAATTACGTTTCCGCTGGTTGATATCGAACCCAGGCTCCTCCAACACAGAAGCCTGACGCTCTAACCATAAGGCCACGGACGCTTGCCTAACAGAAGAAGAAGAAATACTTTATTTCCGTTTAGAGGCTACAAACCAAAGAAGGGAGGCAAAAGACGGTACACCACCTCACTAAGGCCTGCCCTGGCCTTAAAAGAAATAAATAAAAACATGGCAAATGGACATCTTGCAGCAATGACCCCTGCTACAACTTCAATCTATGCTGACGGCATCTGCGCATCTGGGCGTGTGCTGCAAGACGACTGCAGATACGAGCAAGGTTACAAAAGGCAGCTACGTTAACATCGTTGTACTTGCCAATAAACGATTTATAGCTGTCTTAAGAGAAATGCTGCCTTGTTTCATTCACTCGGAAGGTAATGAAGCCTTACTGTGTAAGTGTCAATGGACAATCAATTGCAGATGCATGGAAACACCGCTTTTTAGGGGTACTTATCGACCACGACCAATCATGGAGCCCGCACGTTTCACATCTAAAGAGTAGGTTAAGGACAATAACGCACCTCCTCAGACTTCTCGGAGGAAAGTCATGGGGGACATCGGTGCGGTCAATGCTGCAGCTTTTTAATGCCTTGTCACTCAATTTCGCAAGATAGAGCCTCCTGTGCTAAGTAACACCTGCAAAACAAACCTGCGTGCACTCCAGGGGCTACAAGTGCCTCGGTCTGCCGAAGAGTGCGTTTACAGACTCAACGATTGTCATAGCGAGAGACCAAATATCAATGTATATAGCCACCGATGCTCTCAGGTCGCATATTCGATACGTTGCCCGGCTACCTTCTCACCATATCTCGCTTTTTTTTACCTGCAGAACGGTCACACAGAACTTTCAGTATAATTATTGCTGCCAATCGTACCTAGTTGCCATCGAACTACATGCCTACAGTAAGACCATCCTCCCCTTTAAGGTGAGGATGGTCTTAAAATCTGAAATACGCCTCACCATCCCAGGAATCACGAAGAAATTTAACATTCTGTCGCATGCCCTGAAACAGGCCACATTAGGAATTTACATGAAGTGCACAGTGGCCGCGTACATGTTTACAACGATGGCTCAGTCACACCTACAAGTTCAGCTGCCGCGGTGGTGATTCAAGCAATATCCGTCAACATACATCTAAAAACGCCACATGTATCTGATGTACATGCATCGGTTGCAACGTTCTTCTATGTTCTTCTCAATGCAACATATTGGCGACGAGGATGGGATTCGTGTGCAACTTCCATCAAACGACGAGTAAGGGTACTTGAAACCACTATCCTGTCACCACGGTAAAGTACTAAGTCGTGTAGAATTGACAGTTGTGCACATAGATGAAAATATGACAATGAGGCCAGGATGATGAAGTTAAGTCCATAAGTTTGTCAATAGTACTTTCATTTGCACTCGGCTGTTTGGAGTTCTGTGATCGTTACCCTCGGAGAAAGAAGGCAAACAAACTCATCTTCAACAGCCTCCTCATTGGGTTCACCTTGCAACGGTAGTCGAGAGAGTGCATCAGCCACCGCGTTGTCACTTCCCTTGCGGTACTGTATGGTGTAGTTGTAACAAAGTAGGCACGCTGACCAATGTGAAATAAGTATACGCCGATGTCGTGTACCTTTTGTTCACAACAAAGTGACTAGAGCACTATGGTTAGTTAGCATGACATAGGGACGACCCCAAAGATAGACGTGCCTATGTTCACAGGCCCAAACGCATGCTAAGGCTTCACGTTCTTCTGTAGAATGTCCTCGTTCTTGTGGGCTTGATGTACAGGAAGCAAAGGCAACTGTCTGTAGAGTTCCCTTGTTATCTTGTTGCAGCACCGCACCCAGTCAGTACCCAGAGGCAACGGTCGTGACGATGACAGGAGGGTTCGGATCAAAGAAGTGTAGGACGTTGCAACATGTCAGTGGCGATTTTCAACGGACGAAACTCTGTTCAGCATCTCACCAGGGGACAAGAAATTACGCTCAGACTGCTACAAGCAGTAGTTTACCCCTGTCCAGCTAGCGTTTTGGTATATATGGATATATTTCCTGACTTCCCAGACTGTGGGTGTGTGTGTACATTTGAACACATGATGTGGGACTACACCCACATACCCAAGGAACTCATGGCGAAAATCATCTCAAGACGAGGCTTTATTCCGCCATCAAAAGCACGGATTGTTGCCGTCAGTTTCGCGCAATCGAAGGGGCCCACGATGCGGCGGGCAGGTACTCCCTGCCTGTCCCAACGTGAGAGCGGCCTGCAGGGCGGTCGGGGTAAAACCCGGCTCTCCTCCCTCGGTCTTCAATAAAGTTATTTATCTATCTATATCTGTTCAGCAATTGGCGGCCAAGCAAAGGGATCGTTGCCTAGAAGCAATGCCCGTAAAGGTTCCACGACATCCGAAAAATGCTGAACAAACTTGGAATAAAATCCCGCCAGTCCTAGCAGGGAACGAAGTTCATTTAGGGTTAAAGGCGCAGGAGCTTCTTTTATCGCGTGAATAGATGACGCTAGCGGAAAAAGTTCTTTGCCGTTCACAACATGTCCCAGAAACATGAGTTCTGTGACGTCAAAAATGCATTTCTGGTTGAGTTTGAGGCCTGCTTTAGAAAGCCGTTGCAAGACGGTGCGGAGATTTGAGAGATGATCTCGAGCACGGCCATAGAAAATAATGTCGTCTATGTAGAAAAGTACACATTTGCATCCTTTAGGTAGGGGATGCATCATCTTCTGAAATGCTGATGGAGTTTAACCCAAGCCGAAGCACACTCTCTTAAAGCGATCTTAAGAGCCCGTCATGCCTAATAAAGGTTGTCAGATCACGACTCTCAGGGTCGAGTTGCACTTGGTGGTAAGCAGACACTAAATCCACCTTCGAAAATCGCTGGGCGCCAGCTAAGCTATGCAGCAAGTCTTCTGTTGGGTTCTTTAGCTTTATTGGGTTCTCGCAGAACAACGCAAATTCATAATGATCCATCCTTTTTCCGAACTACCAGTACTGGAGAAACCCACCGAGAGGCGTGAACACGCTCAATCAATCAATAAATCAATCAATCAAAGTGAGCTTTATTTATACAAATGTCTTATGCTTCAAGTTTCTGCAGCTCAGCTGACACTTGTTTGCGATCAGTAAAGGCAACCTTCGGAGATGGCTGGCAACTTGTGAAACGAACTCGCGAACCTGAACTTTATGTTTGAATCCATTGGAAAATCCAAGCTGTTTGTCAAACAGATGTTCGTACTCTGAACGTAGCTCAGACGGCAGTACAGGAGTGCTAGGGGTCAATGCAAGACACCGTAGCGATGTACCTTCAATCTTCATTTGTAGTGCCGCAATGTCATCAAGGCCCAAAACAGTGGTACCTTCAGACACCACATACATAAAAATGGAAGCACTTCTGTCGTGGAACGTAGCTGACGCGACAAAGCATCCTTGGACTCTTATTTTTGCTTCGAATAGTCGAAAAGATGCACTGAGGTAGGCTTCAACGGGCAAGTGCTTGGGAAAAAATGGTGATATAGTTCTGCTAGAATAGCGACAGACAATCCCGTCGCAACCTCCGCATCCATGGTCAACCTTCTTTGATTCCAAGGCGGCCCTCCAGAGTTTACTCAGCACTCCATCCTGGCTCACATGAGCAGCTCGTCAAACAGATCAGACAAGTCCACCATTGATCAAGTAGTTGACAACAGACACGACATAATATATCAATGGCTTGCTAAGCCCCTGTGGCATACATGGCAATGGTCAAGCGGACTCAGCTGCCTGATCTGCCCACGACGGCGTCAACTGCGTCGCCATTCCTCTTTCGAGAGCCGACGCAGCGGAAAAACATCCCGCGCTTGCGCGTAACCTAACATTGGTTCAATGGAATTCCTCCAACTTTGCAAGTGGATGCCTTAAAAACTTGGACCCTTCTTTAAAGCTTCGAATTCAGTTCAATACCTGCGAACCTGCGATACCTGAGACGCGGCAGAGGGTGCTAAGAATTTTTCGGTCTGCACAGGCCGCCACTGGAAAATGAACCTGCCAACGTTCAACACGCGCACCCTCTCGAGCTTCGCAGGGCTATTTGAGGAATTATCAGGCATTGCCTGGGATATTATTGGCCTTAGTGAGGTTAAAAGAACTGGTGAGGCTTACACAGTGCTGACTAACGGCCACGGCCTCTGCTATAGAGGTCTTCCAGATACGAGAGAATTCGGGGTAGGATTTCTAGTTCATAAGGACATAGCGGATATAAAGACATTATTTTACAGCATTAATGAGACGGTAGCAGTCAACGTACTAAAGCTGAATAGGAGGTATAGAATGAAGGTAGTACAAGCCTATGCCCCAACCTCCAGTCACGATGATAAAGAAATAGAACAGTTTTATGAAGATGTTGAATTAGCAACGGAAAGGTGCAAACTCAGTACACTGTAGTCATGAGCGACTTCAATGCGAAAGTAGGGGGAAAGCAGGCTGGCGAGCAAGCAATTGGCAACTACGGCATCGATTCTAGGAATGCAAGAGGAGAGATGTTGGTCGAATTCGCGGAAAGGAATAGGCTCTGAATAATGAATACATTCTTCAGGAAGCGCAGCAACAGGAAGTGGACCTGCAAAAGCCCTAATGGAGAAATAACAAATGAAATAGATTTCATACTCTCTGCCGATCCAAGCAAAGTACAGAATGTAGAAGTGTTAGGTAAGGTAAAGTGCAGTGACCATAGGTTAGTGAGGTCTAGTATTTCTCTCAATTTGAAGAGAGAAAGAGTGAAATTAGTCAAGAGGAAACAGGCCAGCCTAGACGCAGTAAGGGCGAAAACAGACCAATTCAGGCTGGTGCTCGCAAACAAATATGCAGCTTTAGAACAGGAATATGAAGATAACATAGAGGTAATGAACGAAACCGTAACTAGGCTGATCTCAGAAGCAGCAATTGAAGTGGGAGGTAAGGCACCAAGGCAACCAGTAGGAAGCTCTCCCAAGAAACAAAGGACCTAATGAAGAAACGTCAAAACATGAAAGTGTCCAACTCAAGAGATCAGATAGAATTCGTTGAACTGTCGAAATTGATCAACAAGAGGAAAGTAAGGGATATTCGAAATTATAAAGTGGGAAAGATTGAGGAAGCCGTAAAATATGGACGAAGCATGATATCAGTAAGAAGAAAGCTTGGCATAGGACAAGGCAAGATGTATGCACTGAAAGATAAGCATGGTAATATCATCAGCAATTTAGATGACATAGTAAAAGCAGCAGAAGAATTCTATACTGACTTGTACAGTTCCCAAACAGCCAAGCTACTTCCATTCGAAATAGTGATGAACCCGATACAGAAGCTCCTTCTATAACTAGCGTGAAGTTAGAAAGGCCTTGAAAGACATGACCAGGGGAAAGCGGCTGGAGAAGATGGAATAACAGTAAATTTAATCGAAGATGGAGGAGATATCATGCTTGAAAAGCTTGCGGCCCTTTACACACAATGCCTCACAACTTCAAGTGTACCAGAGTGCTGTAAGAACGCCAATATTATACTAATCCATAAGAAGGACACGTTAAAGAATTGAAGGATTATAGACCCATTAGCTTGCTTTCAGTATTGTATAAAATATTCACCAAAATAATTTCCAATATAATCAGAACAACACTTGACTTCAGTCAACCAAGTGAACAGGCTGGCTTCAGGAAGGGATATTCTACGATGGATCATATCCATGTCATCAATCAGGTAATATATAAATCTGCGGAGTACATTCAACCTCTATATGGCTTTCATAGATTATGAAAAGACACTTGATTCAGTAAAGGTAGCCACAGTCATAGAGGCATTGCGTAATCAAGGAATACAGGAGGCATACATGAACATCTTGGCAAATATCTACAAGGATTCTACAGCTACCTGGGTTCTCCACAAGAAAAGTAGTAAGTTACCTATCAAAAAGGCGTCAGGTAAAGATACACAATCTCTCAAATGCTATTTAGGCTCTTATACTGGGAAGGCTTAGGAGTGAGGATCAACGGCAAATATATCAGCAACATTCGGTTTGCAGATGACGTTGTAATATTCAGCAACAATGGGGACGAATTACAACATATGATTGAGGACCTTAACCCAGAAAGTGTAAGAGTGACGTTGAAGATTAATATGCAGAAGACAAAGATAATGTTCAATAACCTGGCAAGGGAACGAGAATTCAGGATCGCCAGTCAGCCTCTAGAGTCTGTAGAGTACGTTTATATAGGTCAATTACTCACAGGAGACCCTGATGATTAGAATGAAATTTACAGAAGAATAAAATTGGGTTGGAGTGCATACGGCATGAACTACCAAATCCTGGCTGGGAGCTTACCACTGTCGTTGAAAAGAAAAGTGTGCAATCATTGCATTCTACCGGTGCTAACATATAGGGCAGAAGCTTGGAGGTTAACAAAGAAGCTCGATAACAAGTTAAGGACCGCAAAAGAGCGATGGAACGAAAAATATCGGGCCTAACTTTAAGAGACAGGAAGATAGCGGTGTGGATCAGAGAGAAAACGGGGACTGCGAATATTCTAACTGACATTAAGAGGAAAGAATAGAGCTGGCCCGGCCACGTAATGCGTAGGATGGATAACCGGTGGACCATTAGAGTTACATTAGAGTTACAGAATGGATAACAAGAGAAGGGAAGCGCAGTCGAGGATGGCAGAAAACTAGGTGGGGTGATGAAGTTAGGAAATTTGCAGGCTCAAGTTGGAAGCAGGTCGCGCAAGACAGGGGTAATTGGAGATCGCAGGGAGAGGCCTTTGTCCAGCAGTGGACATAAATATAAGCTGATGATGATTCCGTTCGACCTTCCACGATTTGACTGCATCCATCTAGTACGTCTATGACTTGGAGTAGCATTTTAAAATGCGTACTCCTTTCTTATTGGAATGGCCAATGGCCCATTTCGTGACTTCTGCTGGTGCAGCGAAACGACCGCGCACTTTCATTGTGAGAGCCCTCGTTTCAACCCACAAAGAGCAGCCCTCTCAGCCACGCTAGACCAACAGGACAAGCGCCCACTCACGGAAAACAAATTCACGGTTATTTAAAAGAAACCGCGCACTGTGTGAAAAGTTGTGACTGTGCACTGTGTGACGTAGGATGTATTAGTGGGGCCTTGACACTGTGTAACACTAAGTAACGCCTTAGCAGACTGTGTGACGGCACGCACAGAAACATTTCTTTATTATGTGCCGCATCTGTTAGGTCTTTTATGGTGACAGCAGTTACAAGGACACTTCAGGCAAATGTTCGGCGCAGACGTCGCCGTGAGGTTCTGCATAAAATGCAAGCGTGATAAGATTGCGCCTTGTGCGTCTTGTGGAGTGGGTGCGAGAAAAAGCGTGCGAGGGTGAGCTCAGACGGATGGTGGCCGTATGCGTGTAGTCTTCCCGCGCGCCTAATATTGGAGGTCACGTGATCGATTGTGCAGAGAAAGCAGGCGTGTCAATACGTAACGCATCTCGTTATTTATTTTATTTTCTTTGACTTAGCCATTCGGTATGTTACGCGGTATTTTCACACGTACCCATCATCCGTAATGGGTATATGTGTCACTGTGTCGCAAGAGGTAGAGAATTCTTAAAGGTTGCTTGATACGTGTCGTACTTTCCGGGGCCCATAAGCCTCTGGTCGCCATTCTTCCCTCGCCAAGCATCGTATGACGTCTGACATCGTGCTGAAATGGAGTTTGCATTTCCGCATAGCTTGCGAGCTATGTTGTACGTAAGCATGAAAAATAACATCAAAATAAAGTTTTAACATTTGTGGTGGGAAACCTAAAGATAGCATGACGTTGCGTAGTGTGAAAGTAAGACAATTGTGCGTTAGTTGTGAACCAGTTAAATAACCGCCTTACTAAAGCTTCGCTTCACATACATATACCGACTCGTGTATTAGATCTGCACTTCTTTTTTTAAATGGAGGTCATTCTTGCGGTGACGTGTACCGAAAGTTAGAAGTGTGTAAGTTAATTAGGAGGTATGAAAATAATTACTTTATATACGTTATCTCCCAATTTGTATGCGTTATACGGTCCGTATTGTTTGTTTTCCCGGGCTCCTCGGTGAACTGTGTGTGACATCTTGTTTATATTTCGTTGTAATAGGACGGATGTTGCGAATGACGTACGACAAATGTTTATTCTGCGTAGGGCAAATACAGATTCGTAGCAAATTACTTATTCAAGCATTACGGAGTGTCATACTGCCGTTATCCCCAATGTTTCACAAATTCATGAAGCAACTATACTCGACGCCGAGTTCAAAATTTGTGAAAATGAGGGGGGATAGGGGAAGGTGGGACATGTTAAGTGCAATATTCGGCGAAACTTCCACGTTCCTCACTTAATTAATAGCGTTGCAAATATTTATTTACTGAACCCTAGCTTCTTTCCTTATTTTTGCATTATACGTGATACGTAGTCGGTTTTCTCGGTGTCCTCGGTGAACTAAACAAGTCACCTTATTTATACTTAGCGAAAATGCAGGGCACGTAATAGGTATTGTATGGGCAAAGTTGGTGGTGAGTGAGTTATTTGCAGGCTTTGTAATATATCACCTAGGCAAATGCTCGGTGGCCTTATGAGTGCGTTTAACGAGCGACGCAAAATTTTGCCCATTGTCCTAGCATAACTGTGTAGGCCACCGAAATCAAGTTTAGCGAAAATAGGCGAAAAGCCATTGCAATTTATTGTGCAAGGTTAGTGCGTGTGAATGAAATACAACTCCTGTGAAAAATTGCATTCGCAAGTGCTCGAAAGCGTTATATCGCCAATTTTACTCTGTTTTTAGTGTTCCGAGGGAAAAGTTGCGAAAATTTTAAATTGGATTAAAATATGGGGCACGTCATTGGATACGTGTACGCAAAGCTAAAAGTGTTAGGGTTAATTTGGGCCCTTGCTATAAATTGCGTATTCAAGAGCTCCGGAGCGTTATAAGAGAGTTTAGCTAGCGGTTCGAAGTTTGTCCGCTGCCCTCGCATAATCACAAATGGCACCGAAATAAGACTTAGCAATAATGGGGTCCGCCTTTGGTAAATCAGTGTGCGACGTCAAACGCGTGCGGATGAAATACAACCTTCGCGAAAATTTCGAGTGTTCTAAAGCGTCATATGGCCATTTTACGCTGTTTCACAGCACCCCGAGAGAACTGTATACGTTACACCAAGTTTATATCTAATGAAATTTGGGGCACGTTATAGGTTATGTGTACGCAAAGTTTAAAGCGTTATAGCTAAATTGCAGCCTTTGCAAGAAATTGCGAATGCAGGTGTCGGTGATGTAGCGTTAATGACATGCGTAATAGACATTGTTAAAAAAATACTTGCACGCTAGACAGAAGCTTGTTTTCATTTTGAACCTACCTAATTAGAAGAAAAAATGCGCATGCTTATGTGAAGCGACTTCACGGTCAGCATCGCTCACTCTTGAAAAACCAGAAACACCGCATAGAAAATTTATTTCAAAACAACGTTCACTAACAGTGCCTATAGTGCTAGGCGAACAACCGATTACAACCTGATTATAACCTGCTGTTGAGCTTGAGCAGCATTTACATTTCAACGATGTTATTGATCAGTTTGTCTTGCTCCTTAGTAAGTACGTCCGCAGTAACGATGACCAGGCCTTCGCAGATGAACTGGACGGGACAGCGGACTGTGCTTTCACGAAGTGCTGGTGCACTCGAAGGAAATTTCCCTAGGGGGGGGGGGGGGGGAGGGGGGGAGCCTACTCGAATAAAATGTAAATAGCAAAGTGAGCTTTCACGTTACGGGATAATGTTAACCTAAGTACGTTAATCATTGCAGTTTAGAAACTGCAACGAGTGCGTTACTCAGTTATCATAAATGTAACGCGTTCCCGGTAGCACCCTTAACTTATAACGCGTTACCAACAACATTGCTTTGACTTCAGCTGTTAGTTTTTCTCACGTCCATCTTTCACAACAGGTGTATACGTGGCGAGCAAGTAGCTATTGTCCGCCTCCGCGTGAGAACACTGCCTCTCTAGCCACGAAGAAAGCACTCTTCTTCACGCCACGTGCCGTCATGCATCTGACGCAGTGTATAATTTATCCCTCCCGCTGTAGTTCGCGGCCATCCGCCCAAGCAGAGAATGGTGGGGATCACGAGAATCAAGCGCGGCACATCCGGGCTTGCACGACGCCTCCTGCCCGCCTCTGCCGTCAAGATGAAGGATTGAGACACCGCATCAGCTTGCTTGCGTTGTGATTTGCCTGAAATGTTCCTTCTTTCAGCCTCTTTTAATTCATTTTTGTTGTTTCGTTCTCGAGGCAGGAATGACGGCTTTGTTGTGAGGAAGGAAGGAAGGAAAATAAGAGGCGAAAGGCAGAGAGGTTAACCAGGTTAAGTGTCCGGTTGGCTACTCTGCACGGGGGATGGAGTAAGGGCAGAAAGGGCAAGAGAAGATTAAAAAGAAGAAAAAAAAAACAGAAAAAGAACAAAAAAAAACACATCAGTCCACACAATTCTATAGTTTTTCATGAAGTCTTGTTTCTTTTAGAAAGCGTACTAGCGCTTTTAAAGCAGTTCGTTCCGACGTCGGCTGGGACCAGGGACTAAGAATTCTGGCTTCCCTAAGGGGACGGCTGTCTATCTTGTCGAGCGTGGTTCTGAGGACTTTCCTTTGTGCACTAAAACGACGACAATCACACAGAAGATGTGTTATCGTCTCTTTGCACCCGCAAGTTTCACAATCTGGACTTGTGGCCATTCCAATAAGGTAGGAGTACGCGTTGGCGAAAGCTACTCCAAGTCTTAGGCGACAAATGAGAGTTACCTCCCGTCGTGGTAAGCCATGTGGAAGGCGGAGCTTCAGATTAGGATCCAAGGAACGGAGGCGCTGGTTTTCAAAGTCCGTTGAATTCCAGTGGGCTAACGCAAGCTCGCGAGCAAGCGCACGGAGCTTTCGTGCTGCGTCTGTTCTGGACATAGGGATAGCGACGACCATATGAGAGTGACCATATGGAAACCAAGGCTGTCACGGTCGGTAGAGTGGTGTACACGTATGTCCACTGATTGAAATGCTGCAGCACCCGTAAAATAAACTTACTTGGCACTCTCGTGTCTTCTTTTGTAAGAGGCTTACTGGCTTCACTTGTAGGATGAGGCCGGTGCAGGTGTTGTCGAACGTCGCAGCTTGTGGAGACCATTAACAGGCATTTGACGGGACGTACTGCAGTTGAGAGATATATTTTTTACTCTCAGTCGTTCTCGTCGATACAATATTTCACTGCTGAACTCGATCACGTTTTCATCAAAGCAGTAAGTGCAATAAAACATATTTCCGTTTATCACTGTCCCAAAGAGATGCCCGCGCAATCTTCTACAAACGTAAAGGTGCTCTAAATTTGATGAAAATGCTGGTTATTATTTATTAGAAAATTAGACAAAGTAAATTTGAAAACGTGTTGACTCGAAAGCACGACACCAATAACAGAGACAGTCAGGCCACTGTCAGGTCAGTCAAGTTTACAGGACACTTATTACTCTCCTTTAGAGTGATGTGATTTACGCTAACGACACTATTGCACTAACACGATCAGGAACCCCTCAGTTTCACTCGGCAACCATCCAGGAAACACTACTTGGGCAGGGCTGTTGAGAAAGCACGAGAAGGACCGAAATGAGCACTGTACCATTAGTACAAACTGAAATGCGAACAGGAAGTAACTGATCACAAGCGTTTGTTACGCGTAACTACATGGCAGCGCGACATGTGAACGCTACTAAAGCGTTCTGGAGTCATTGTGGAGTCTGTGAATTAGGCCACTGTTGCAAATTCAAGTGAACCTAGAAACGCAACAACGCATTGGAGTAGTTTTGGTATGTTTCGCGTTTGAATTTATGCTGATATAATATCAGCTGAGCATCTTCGTGAAACATCAAGGGGGTGACAGATACGAAGAAAAAGGTGCAGAAGACCGATCAAACAACAAGATCGAGTGAAAATATTAATCGATAGTCACTAGGGCCTAACGATAATAGTTCAGGTAGCCTGCTTGAAAATCATATAGAGCAAATCAATTCGGAATGTCGATATCATAAGCCATCACGGCAGAGGATGCCGAAGGCACTGCCACAATATTTAAGGGCAAATGACCTGCACAAATGGCTTTAGGCTGAAATTTTGTTCATTGTGCTGCTCGTGATCCTCTGCTGCGACAGTGTGCGGTGATCGTGACCAGCTGTGGTTTTGTCTGTGCGCTCTAGCTCTATCGATATTTTTCCGCTTACTCGTCTCCCGTTTCCAAGTTTAGGGCATCAAACCGGACTTTCGGTTTTCATTAACTTCCTTACCTTCCTTCTTTCTTTCGCCACTCTCTCTCTCTCTCTCTTTCTACTTTAGGATCACTTTAGACTGAGGGGCCTTCAGACCCAGCTCCATAATATGCTGCGACGCAGAATGAAGCAGTTTCGGTAACTGCAGCATTCCTACAGGACAAAGTAAAGATCAGCCGTTCCGAAACCATTCGTACCGCCCGCCGCCTTGCAGGGAACTACGCATGGGCTGCTAATCCGGACTTCGATGAGTAGTCGACGCGAGCTGGGAAAATGATGCCCAAGGCACAGTCGCTCCGGAGCCATCGAAAGCGGTCAGCTGCATCCACATCTTTATTGATGAAATGATCCGACACACTCCTCCAATAGCGCCGCATTCCAGCACTTCGCCGCAATATCCTCAATCGATTTGTTCAAGCCGAGTGCGTCCTGTTGAAAGAGCTCGCTACATAAACAGCACTGGTAAGTCACAGGCCTATACGAACAACCAATTCCATCGACTGCGCTTGCGGCGTTCTTCCTGTCGCAGGTGCACTTCGCGCTTTTCCGGGCTCCTTGAAAGTCACTGGTAGGCCACTTCGAAGCACGACGTGGGAGCAGCTCTCGGGTGAAGCGAAGCGATCAGGGCAGCGCCAATAATTGGGCGCGCTGGTGCGACAGGTGTGGCGAGAATGCCGCTACGGTCCGTCATTAGCGGCTATTTCGCCGAGCAGCTTAAACAGGCGCCCG
>NC_051157.2:128257155-128325308 GCF_013339745.2 Dermacentor silvarum
TCACCGCTTGAGCTCTATTGAGCTTAGCATGTGGCACTGGGAATTCCCTTCTGTTCATGTAATAATGCTTCGTGACTTCATTATATGTAAGTAATCGGTCCCTGTTCTCCTCCAGCATATTATTGGGGTCCTGGTCGCGTAGTGCACGGATAGTAAGTCCTCGTGCAGCTGCGTTAGCCACCTCGTTCAAATTCCTCCGAGATGGATCGACAGACCCCATGTGTGCAGGAAACCAGCGGATTTCGATCCCTTGGCTGTCCATCTCACCGATCAGCTGGGCAGCCCTTTTGGTTACAAAGCCTTTGGTAAAATGTCTAATAGCCATCTTAGAGTCACTGTAAATTCGCGTCCACTTATTATTCCTTAAAGCCAATGCTATCGCTACTTGTTCTGCCACTGTCGCTTCTTTAGTCATGATTGTAATAGCATCCCGAGTGAGTCCATCTGCATCTACTACTACTGCCGTAAAGGCTTTCTTTCCTCTGACCCATGCAGCATCTACAAAAGCCGCATGTTCTCTGTCCTGTTCTATCTCCTGCAGGAGAGCTTTGGCCCTTGCCTTTCTTCTTTCCAGGTTGTGCACCGGGTGCATATTTCTGGGAAAAGGAGTCGTCTTGATGATCTCTCTTACGCTATATTTTAGTTCTACTGTGTCTTCCGAATTTTCTGATTCGCTTGGATACCACCTTAGCTCTTCGAGTATTGCTCTACCTGACCTTGTTTCGGAAAGCCTCTCTCTGTGGGCAATTTGCTGAGCTTCAATTATTTCGGCTATTGTGTTGTGGAGCCCTAGTTTCATTAATTTATCATCCGGTGTGCTAACCGGCAATCCCACTGTTGTTTTGACAAGCCTTTTAATTAATCTGTTCAACTTCTTTAGTTCTGTCTGCGTCCATCTAAGCATTCCTGCTACATATGAGAAGTGACACAAGGCGAAAGCATGGACCAGCCTCATGGCGCTCTCGTCTCCCAACCCTCTGTGTCTGTTAGTGATTCTCCTTAGCAGTCTTATTACCTCCTCAGTCTTGCTTGTGATGTTTTGTATTGTTTTTCCGTTTGCCCCGTTTGCCTCCAGGAATAACCCTAAGACTCTAATGGATTCGACTTGCTTAATAGTTTTGCCTGCCTTCGTGGTTAGTACTAACCTGGGTTCTTCCTCGGGAACATATCCCCTCGGTTTTCTACCCCTTTTCCTGTTACTGAGTACTAGGAGTTCAGACTTCTCAGCAGAGCATTTCAGTCCCATGTCTTCTAAAATGGACTCTACCTCATAAATGCTCTCCTGAAGTCTGCTTTCCGCCTGTCCTATACTTCCTTCAGCGTTCCATATTGTCACATCGTCTGCATAAATGGTAAAGTTAATGCCCTCTATCCCTTTCAATCCCTTTGCCACTTTTGACATCGCCAGGTTGAAAAGCATAGGTGACAAGACCGACCCTTGTGGCGTACCTCTGTCACCGAGATCTATCTTCTTTGATTTAATGTCCCCGAATCTAAGGTGTGCTGAGCGATGGCCAAGAAAGGCTTTAACCACTTCATATAGTTTTCTGCCTAATCCCAGTTCAGAAATGACCTCAAGTATTGCTCTATGCTTAATTTTGTCAAAAGCTTTTTCGACATCCAACCCCAAGAGAGCTCTAGTGTGCTTTGGACTGGCTAAAAGCAATTTATGTTTGATTAACAACATGGCATCTTGTGTGGACAAGCCCGGTCTGAAACCAATCAGATTATACGGTAGGATGTCTTAAGCTTGGCTTTTAAGCATTCAAAGATCCCTGACTGCTTCTCACGCTTCCCGACAACTGCAGCTTACGCAACTGTAATGGTTACCGGGGAAAACTGGCGACTAACGTTATGCACGAAGCCGAGCTTTCTGGTATAGAAACGCGTCCTCTTGCGTGGGGCGATCCCGGAGATATTGCACAGCCGCACAAAAAAAATGCATAATTTTCAGGATTCCGTTTTTTTTTCGTACTTTTAATATTTCAGTCTGAGAAGATTTAACATAAAAGGCGTGCGCTGTGGGTGTTTTGTATCATGACATTTGTTTGTGGATTGTCATTCTCACAATTCCGAGAAATAGCTTTGCCAAGAATGCAAGACAAGATATGAGCAACATTAATGATAGCATGGTGTGGCAATATAACCCGCATATACCGCACCTAATATAAGAAGGCGCGGCATATACATGTACCTAAATATATTCGGAGGGCCTGCGGGGTTGGGGATGATTTTCTCCGCCACCCGCCGACATCGCTCGCTGACGCCGGATTTTCTGCTACACGGGGCCCTTAACGCTGTCGCGTTAAAAGTACTATCATTGAATTAGGCATCGGCAAAAAACTAACGATTTAAATATGAAAAAAATTACGCGGACCAAGACTGCTTGCTAACTGCAGTTGTAAACTCATAAAGGAAGTGAATGTATGTTGCCTGCTATGGAGCTCCAACGGTGTGCTGTGCGATAGAAATAACTGTACTTGTAGGTGCTCGTACGTGGTTCGTAAAGATTAAGGTTATCAAAACGGCATGTAATGCATGGCTTAGTAATAGTTAAGTATGGTTTCTTTGACAAGTGGCAATAAGAGTTGATTATTCTTTGACAGAATTTTGACAATTATATATCGCTACATACCATGAATAATCATCAGTAAAGTTAAATGAACTGAAGTTTAATGAACAGTGTAGAAGGAGAAATATCACGGTGATATCCGCGGTAAATGAAGCGAAAAGCCTTTTGTTTGAACACCTTCTAGTTTTGAAATTTCACGTACTCCCCTCTGGTTTACCTTCCAGCCTTTCCTCTCCTTGGTTTCTCTTTCTCACACGCAAAGCTTGAAAGGGAAAACAGGTGTGCGGGCATGGGCAAGTATTTTATAGATCTTTAATTTTGTCTCTTTAGGTGTATTAGACTGAGTGCGGCGGATGTATCAAGTTGCTGCACGCAGTGCTTTAGTACCCGATGAATCACTGAGTGAAGACAATGAAAGGTTGGGGCTAAAAATATTTTAGATTAGGAACTCCATACCCAACCTACAACAACGGGAAGGGGCTGAAATGGCAAGTTAGCCATCTTTAAACGAGCGTCATGGCGTTTATACAAACCACCTATATCTCACATCATTCAATTTCTGGCAAAACGTTTTCCTGCCGTATAAGTTTTTCTACGAGATGACTATGGCAAAGGATGTGAGTCCCCGGCTTCGCTCTCTGATTTCACTCCGCAATCTAGTGGATGAGATTGATTAAGAAGCCTATAATTGTTATCATGTTTCTTCCGTCAGGAAAAAAAAAAAAAAAAATAGAAACGCTTCAACGTCGTCTCGCAGTTTTTGACGAGGAAAGTGTGCCCATTTCGTGGTCATCTTGGTCTTAAAACGGAGGTTGGTGCCTTGGTGGGCTCTCGGAGCGCTCGTAGGCTGGGCTTGCCGAGCGCGTAGAGAACGGTCGCGCTTCCCGGTCGCGCTAATTGGCGTCGGCAAGACTCGCTCCAGATACCGTGCGCGGACACAGGAGCACGTTTCTGCAGATACGCGAGGCGTAGAAGCCGTATATAGTAAACCACTTAGGACCAAGGTGCTGGCTGACTAAGGGTGGAGCTGCATTATCTCGATCTCAGTTCCTGACTTCGAGCGACATGGCTGCTGCTCTGTTAATAAACATGCTGCTGCTCTGTTAATAAAAATGCTCCTGAAACGCTGACCAGTTAACCGATATGGTTAAATAAAGTTTTTTTTTAATCTAGGCCGGCGTTTTGAAAGTGCCAGTCGAGAGAGCGTTACGACAGGAAAGTCTGCGAAAATGTGAAATTTAGCCCGTTCGCTCTTAGATATAATACGGCGAACAGCAGATACAAGAGGCTGAGACTAGAAGAAAGAACGAGTGCATATTTTTTTCCGGAAACGGCCATTGCCGCTAGGCGTTCACACTCGAGGTATTCTTAAACTTATGGGACACTTATAAAAACAACGATTTTCAATTATAAGTCTTGCTCACAACCTAGTCACACACCTGGCCTTGCTGCAAATTGCTCAAACGCATCACATGCGCTCACATAATGGCCCTATATGGTTGCTCCTTGAGAATCCTTATGGTTTGGGTCAGAAAATATTATGGCTAACTAAATTATTCGACGTTGCAGTCGATCTACCGAGGTTTCCATGCTTCTCTATTCACACTAGTGGGATATATTTATTAAAACTTACCGAAAGCTTCCGACCCTACATTTCATAAAGGGCCATTAAGGAAAATGGGTAGTTTGCAAGCTCACTTGTTAATTAGGTAATGGTTATAAGTATTTTTAAATACCCCTAGACGTCTGTTAAGCTTGGCAGGACGCGAGTGAAATTTGGCGTCGCGAGGCATCGTGGCATCGCGACACCAAAGGCGGCTCTTTTCTCTCTTGCCGAATATTCCACCACGTGCTTCGAGGTTGGCCACATCTGAGCATCGAAGCAACTAAAATATGGACTATCTTCAAGATCTCAAATCCTTACTCACTAATTTCAAACAACTCTTTTTTTTTTTTTTTTTGGGGGGGGGGGGGTATCTGGTTCGTCTTTTTATTGTGGTCACAAGCGCTCCGCATACCACGATGGCCTATCGGACATTCTGAATCGCCGTGGCCACGTTCTGACAGGGCAGAAAAGCTCAACATTTTCGCGATCCAACGCGCATGATGGTATATAAGTGACGCAAAGCTCTCGTGCAGCGGGTATTGAAATGCTATACAACTATTTATTTATTTAGTCTGTTATTCCTTGATTAATTTATTTTGTTAGAACAATGAAGGCCCAAGAGGGCATTAAATGAGGTGGGAGGGAAGCATTAGGCAAACATCTTATAAAACGTGGAAACATAAGCAAACAACAAATAAAACAGAGAATTGAATTCCTCAAATAGTAAATACCGTATTCTAATACAATGAATAAATGCGATGCGTACAAATGTGTTTCCTTTCATCCAGAGCTGTATGTAATCTCATGCAGTGTTGCATTTTAGACGTTGCGCAGATCGCAACTTTAATCTAATGCAATGTTTTTTCTTTATGACCTACACCGTTCGCAATCTACGCCGAAGTGCAAACACCAATAAAGGCGGATGCACAGTTGGGAGGATAAGTCACGACGACGAAGGCGATGTACGCTGCTTGTGGAGGTTAAAAAATGGTGATAAGTCGTGTACCTACAAATATAAATTATGACTCATATATAAATACGCATATATGAATACCTCTAATGTCACGGAGGCACACTTCCATTTTGGGAGATCGCCAAGAATGGGGTAGCACAAATATATATATATATATATATATATATAGATATTTTTTTTTTCAGAGAGGTTAACAAGCCGTTGAATAGCGTGGCCTAAATTCGATTAAAATATGTGCGCGCTCTTAGAGATCTTTATGGACCGACATTATCTGTGGCCGCCGTGGTTTTCCCGTGGCTGTGGAGTTACTCGGCTGAGAACGAGGTCGTAGGTTCAATCCAGGCCGCGGTAGCCCCTGTCGACGGACGTAAAATGGAACAGAAAAATTTCCTGTGCTTACACTTAAGTCTAAACAAGCTGGCAGATCCCACGCCCTGTGGGAATCGATGTTATGCGAAGCAGTGTGCGGGGAGCCTTAGAGCACCAAGACCATGAGAACACAAAGACAAAGGCGTATCTTTCATGACCTACATGACACGCATGTCATGACATTCATGTCATGAGTCCTCAAGAATCCCTTTAGCTACACCTCAGAGACCTTAGGGTGAAAGCCTTAGTCATACTCGTGACAATGTCTTCTACCACCATGCTGTAGTTTTTCCTTCACTTAGTACCACCGTCCAAACCCATTTCAGTGTTTTTGAGTGTGAATATTTTTCGCTGAGTCACTGTCATTTCTGGCTCAGTCATGCTCATGACTATGGCTTCTACCACCATCCTTTAGTGTTTCCTTCACTTAGTACTGATGTCCGAACCCATTTCAGTGGTTTTTGAGTGTCAATCTTTTTTCGCAGAGTCATTGTCATTTTTGCTCAGTCACGGTCATGACTATGACTTCGACCAACAACCTTAGCCTTTTCCTTCACCTAGTACCCCATCCGAACCCATTTCAGTGGTTTTTAAGTGTTAATCTTCTTTCGCTGAGTCACTGCCATTTTACTGAGTCATGCTCATGACTATGACTTCTACCAGCATCCTTTAGTGTTTCCTTCACTTAGTACCCACGTCAGAACCCATTTCAGTAGCTTTTGAGTGCTATACATTTTTCGCTGATTCATTTTCATTTTTGCTGAGTCATGCTCATGACTATGACTTCTGCCATCATGCTTTAGGGTTTCCTTCACTTAGTACTCACGTCAAAACCCATTTCAGTGGCTTTCGAGTGTTAATCTTTTTTCGCTGAGTCATTGTCATTTTTGCTGAGTCATGCTCATGACTATGATTTTTACCATCATCATTGAGTGTTTCCTTCTCTTAGTGTCCACGTACGAACCCATTCCAGTGATTTTTGAGTGTTAATCTTTTATCATCGAGTCTCTGTCATTTTTGCTGAGTCATGCTGATGACTATGACTTCTATCAGCATCCTGTAGTGTTTCATTCACTTAGTACCCACGTCCGAACCCATTTCAGTGGTTTTTGGGTGTTAATATTTTTCGCTGGGTCATTGTCATGACCTACATGACACGCAAGTAATGACATTTATGTCATGACCCATCACTTATGTTCGTCATACAGTCCTGTTATACTATACCAATTTTGGTACCTACCAAGTTAACGAAACCACAATGAGAGCACCAAGACGTAGGCGGCTGTTTCATGACCTACATGACACGCATGTCATGACATTCAAGTCGTGACAGATCATTTATGTTCGTCATATACTCTTGTCAAAGTATGCCAATTTTGGTACATACCAAGCTACGAAACGACCATGAGAGCACAATGTCGGAGGCGGCTATATAGATAGATAGATACTGTCAAAGTAGCAAATGTTCGCCAAGAAATGCTTCGCATTTACAACACGAACATCTATTGTGCAGGCACGACAACGCCAACACCCCCCCCCCCCCCCCGATCTTTCATCCTCCTCCTCCCCTCCCTAATCAGCCCTCCAACATCCGTGCAAACAGGTGAGACACGCGAAAGCGAGTGAAGTAGGAAAAACAAGCTTCTCTTCATGAATGAATGAATGAACTTTTATTTCTCTTAATGAACCATCACGTTGCTCATCATGTGTGAATGTTAGATAACCCCGTGTGATCGAACGTTATCCTCACCGCACAACCCCTGGGCTGTTTTGGGACGTTAAACCCGTCAAATCCCGTCATTCGACTTCAAGTGTTTCCACTTAGAAGGGAAACATTTATCTCCTGGCCACGAACTTCTCAGGGCTAAAAATGGTACGGGCACTGACATGTGTTCGTGTTTCCCAGTCATTCCACAGCCGTCTCAAGTGCAAGTTCGTGTCCAAGGATATGCGAATGCCAAAACCGACAAGAGGCCAAATCACTCAGGTCTTCATGCGGATTTGTCGACGCCATCGGCGTTTGCCCGCGTTCGCTCAAAATGCGTGCGGCGTTGGTGACTGTTGCCGGAGCCTCTGATATAAATAGGCACTGCGTGCCGCAGCTAAACGTCGCCTCCCTTCCCTCCCCCTCCCCCACGGCCTCTCGCTCGTTGGAAGAAGGCGCGTTTGCTCTACATACATGGTGATTGTGAAGGAGAACAGAGACGCCTACTTCTGCAGCCCTTAAGCGAGCACGGCGCAGAACGCGCGTTTGTTCTCCGCCGTGCGTTCAATCCCCGTGAAAGACGCGCCCCTCGCGCCCTTTCACTCGCACATACAGCGTTCGGCAGAAGAGCAGGCAGTGTCGACTGCCCAGACACGCCAGCTCGACTGCAGCGGAGGTGGCAGGCCTCCACCTGGCCGTCGACCTACTCTCCGAGGAGCTTCCTGGGGTACCAGCGGCCATCCTCTGCGACTCCAGGGCAGCCCTCCTCGGCCTGCAGAGGCCAGAAAGCGCCAGCCTTGGAGTCGCACTGCTGTCTACCCGGCTGACAGCGCTGCAGGACGCAGGCCACCCGGTGTCCCTGCACTGGATCCCCGCCCACGTAGGGATCCCGGGCAACGAGGCAGCCGACACCCTGGCGAAGGACGCCCACCACACCACTGTGCCCCTCAGTCGGGCCGTGACGGAGGGCGACTTCACAGGACTGAGGCTGCGGCGACACCTGGCGACCCACCACCCAGACAAACGGGTGGCACTGGGATGCCCCCCACGACCACTCCCCCAGCGAGGCCTGGCTCGCAGGGAGACCTCGCTCCTTCTCCGGCTCCGCATCGGCTGCAGCTGGACGGCAGCACGCAGCTACCGACTGGGACGAGCGACGTCCCCGGCCTGCAGCTCCTGCGGGGAGCCGGAGACGATCGAACATCTCCTGCTGGCCTGCCCGGCGTACCTCCAGCAGCGGGGCCCACTCCTGCAGGAGTTCCGCCGCCTGGGCCTCCCCTGTGGCAAGGAGGAAGATCTCCTCTTCCCCGGCCGACACCACCTTTCTGCACTTCGAGGCGTCGTGGAGTTCCTTGACTCGTCAGGGCTCTCCACACGCCTCTAAGGACATTTCTACAAGCGGGAAGGCCTCACGGCCTCCCACTCCACCCCGGGCCTGACCGGCCTGGCACAACACCCCTGCAGACTCTGCAGCACGCCAAGGCCTTCCATCTCGGCCTGATACGTGCCGCCTATGCCTGCCGGTTTTGCTTCGCCCAGCCATGGCGTCTCCACTCTATCCCTTCTTTCGCTCCCACTTACCCCTCCCCGTTGGCGCTGAGCCGTGCTCCCTCAAGGGCTGCAGAAGATAGCGCCAACCTTTCCCTTTCCCTCAAGAACCACTTACCACTTACCACCAACCTTTCCCTTTCCCTCAAGAACCACTTACTACTACGGCGACGATTTCTTCTCCAAATGACGTCATACGGAACCTCACGGCGACGGCGACGGCGACGGCGACAGCGACGGCGACGGCGACGCCGACGGCAGAAATCTGCTTTTGAGTGTCCATATAATTGCTATCGCAATAAAAAAAAAGATACCGACAGCTAACCTATCGTGGAATGTGCTCAATAAACTTCAAACCTTGTGTATCACCGCAACAATGTGATGCTCAGCGTTGGCGCCGGAATTGTACTTTCTCTTTCTTTATCGCGGTACATTGTTTGCAGTATTCGTGGTGCACAAAAGAAAGCCTTTCCCCGGTATGTTCTTGTCGCATGGTTACGATGGCAGCATTGTCTGAAAATATTCGCCTGTCGGGGAATCCAACGCGTGATGACCTTTCAGGTTGTGTTTTTCAGCCTAAAGCAAACAGTCCTAAGGACACGGTCAAGCCTAGATGGCAAAGTGGTTACCGAGAGTGCACTTCATGCGTTCTGCGCTGCTATCAAAAATATTGGCAAATGATATTTTTTCAAGCCCTGGTTGTTCTAGAGATAAATGTGCCTTTACCTATACACAACCTTGTACTATATCATCATCATTATCATCATCATCAGTCTTATTTATGTACACTGCAGGACGAAGGGCTCTCCGTGTGATTTCCAAGTACCCCTGTCTTGCGCTAGCGTATTCCAACTTGCGCCTGCAAGTTTCCTAAATTCATCATGCCACCTGGTTTTCTGCTGTCCTAGACTGCGCTTCAGTTCTCTTGGTATCCATTCTATAACCCTATTGGTCCACCGGTTATCCATCCTACGCATTACATGGCCTGCCCAGCTCCGTTTCTTCCGCTTAATGTCAACTAGAATATCGGCTTTCCCCGTTTGTTCTCTGATCCACACCGCTCTCTTCCTGTATCTTAACGTTACTCCTAAGATTTTTCGTTCCATCGCTGTTTGTGCGGTCCTTAACTTGTTCTCGAGCTTCTTTGTTAACCTCCAAGTTTCTGCCCCATATGTTAGAACCGGTAGAATGCAATGATTGTACACTTTTCTTTTCAACGACAGTGGTGAGCTCCCAGTGAGGATTTGGCAATGCTTGCCGTATGCACTACAACCCAATTTTATTCATCTGTGAATTTCTTTCTCATGATCAGGGTCCCCTGTGAGTAATTGACCTAGATAAACGTACTCCTTTAGAGGCTGTAGAGGCTGACTGGCGATCCTGAATTCTTGTTCCCTTGCCAGGCTATTGAACATTATCTTTGTCTTCTGCATATTCATCTTCAACCCAATTCTTACACTTTCTCGATTAAGGTCCTCAATCATTTGCTGTGTAATGAAGCAGAGGCGCCCCTGGGTATGTGCCGACTGAAGAGGAAGACGAAGGACCGTGCCGTGATCGAGAGAGAACCCCGTGCTACAAACAGCCCTTGCAGTGCCTACCAGTACCTAGCGTTCTTACAACGTTATCGACGACAATAAACCTCGTCGCATTTGGTGGAGGTGCTGGGTAGGTCCTTGTGTGGAGGTCCTTGTGTATGGCCGAGAGCCTTCCTGCCCTTTGGACACCATACTGCCGTACCAACCTGATGCCGCAGAGTACACTTCACTTTCCGAAGTCGCCAAGTATGCTGAAGATTGCCGTCAGCTGGCACGTTCCCTCACTAGCGAGACTCAAGAACGTCAAAAGACACGACATGACCATCCTCATCAACCACCACCCAGCTTTGCTCCCGGTTCGCTTGTTTGGCTTTGGATACCAGCCCACATTCCTGGCCTCTCTTCCAAACTCCTAGCGCGTTATCACGGTCCGTACCTTATCATCAATGCCACTTCACCGGTCAACTACATCGTTGAGCCGCTCACAGTGTCACCAGACCTGCGTCGTCGTGGGCGAGAGACAGTACATGTCAACCGCCTGAAACCGTATTACGACCCATTCATCTTCTCTGCGCCCTGAGTCGCCAAAGTGGCTATGCTTCGCTCCCGGGGCATTGTAATGAAGAAGAGGCGCCCCTGGGTATGTGCCGACTGAAGAGGAAGACGAATTACCGTGCCGTGATCGAGAGAGAACCCCGTGCTATAATCCAAGGCTCTACATCTACATCTACAGCTACAAACAGCCCTTGCAGTGCCTACCAGTACCTAGCGTTCTTACAACGTTATCGACGACAATAAACCTCGTCGCAGCTGTAATTCGTCTGCATTGTTGCTGAATAGGACAATGTCATCCGCAAACCGGAGGTTGCTGAGATATTCACCGTTCATCCTCACTCCTAAGCCTTCCCAGTCTAAGAGCTTGAATACTTCTTCTAAGCATGCAGTGAATAGCATTGGAGAGATTGTGTCTCCTTGCCTACTATATACTTACCTATTATTTACTGCTATCTACTTACCCTATAGTTATACTATACTTACCTAAATTTCTTGTTTGAAAATGATACCATTTTTGAAACTCACTGTAGTGTGTCCTTGCATCGGCACTGGCTAGCAAAGTATCTGCACCAATGTTAAAAAAATGGGGACAAGAAAAAGTTTTTTCCTGAAATTTCGACCTTCTACTTGATTCGGGGTGTGTTTTGCCATCGCCGCATTTATGACGTCACGGAAGTGAAATTTCGGTGCATAAAGAACGAAGCGCCGGAGGTATAAAAACATGCATTGTAATGTGTGTGCGTCTGTGATGTCTGTGTGGTCGTCTTTCATAATTATGTGGCTTCATTTCACTAGTCCGTGATAAGGAAGGCTTTATAGAACCTTTTATGACTATACTATGATGATTTCGTGCATGAGTCGTCTTAAAAGCTTCCGTAAATGATATTCTTCAAAGAAATAAGCGCCGGAATATTTGCCGTCCCGCGAGCAGACATCAATTGCTTTGCGGGAGCCTAATCTTTCCGTGATATCCAATAACCTGAAATCACTTTACTCATAGGCGTACATAAGGTTTTTAATACACTTTACAAACAAATAGTTTTACAAACAATGCCTGCTAAGCAGCTTTGTGTAAGTGCTAAGCTTAATCAAACCCGTGTAGCGGCTTTCTGACCACGGCTTTCAGCATCCCGAGTGTTGGAATAAAGTTATATTTGATTTTATTTGAGTGGACACCACAGAGAAACATGCGAAAAAAAAAGTGCATTGCGGAGTGCTCCCGTTGGACGACCGCTGCAACTTACTTCTTTCGGTCTTCTATTTTCTTTTTTTCTCAGTGAACCATTCGCGCCACGATTGAGTCACTTGAAGCTTGAGACAGGGAAGTTGAACATTGTCGAATTTGTATGAAGCCGAAAGTTAAACTGTACGATCGGTTTAGCATTGAAACAAAAACAGACGAAACAAGTAAGAATCAACCGTAGCAAGCAAAACTTACCACTAAGACACAAAGCGACTGCTTATGTCAGTTCAATAAATTATATGGATCACTTTTACATGTTTTACATGCAGTGTGTGGTGACCTTATCACTTCGGATTATCCATGGTATTCATACCGGGTTTAACTCTTACAAACTCGCCCAATTTGTAGCTCTTGTAGCCATGGTTCTCCCGCAGAAACATCCAATGATTTCTAGATTTGAATTTGTTAGGCCACCTTTGTGTAAGCGTCTTTGGAATGTTGCGTCTCCTGAAAGCGCTGCAGCCAGATAAGTACTCGGACGCGAAACTTTTTTTTTTAGAAATTTTCACTTTCAGACGTTATCTAACGAACTGACGAGGTCTGCCAATTTCTGTCATGAGTCCAGGCGAGTCTGTAGGTTCCGTAAACTTGTGAGTGGCATACTATAGTAATTATATCAATGTGACCATATATGCAGAGCTAAAATCGTACTGATTGGTTGTTGTTGCCCTTCATTCAAATGTTACACACACAGAGAGAGAGAGAGAGAGGGATAAATGGGGTGCGAAAGGCAGTGAGGTTATTCTCCAAAGCATAATATAATTAGTTTTTTCATATGGCGTGACGATGTTAAGCAAGAGGTCACGGGATTAAATCCGAGCCACGGCGGCCGCATTTCGATGGAGGCCAAATACAAGAATGCCCGTGTGCCGTGCATTGGCTGGAGATTCTAAATCCCCGGGTCGTCAAAATTAATCCGGAGTCACTCCTACGGTATGACGGGCAATCAAATTGTGGTTCTGGCACCATGAAACCCCACAATATTTTCATTCTTTAGATATCCCACGTTATGCACAAATATGCAGAAAGATGTCACTTCTGCGGTTGAGAACAAGTTATCCAGATAGTACAAAAATGTCTTCGTAAATATTCTTTTTTTATTGTTTCCCTTTACCTTGATTTTAGTCTGTATGGCAATCCTACGCACAAGCTTTTTTACCACTGTTCTTCTTTCATCCTAATTTACCCTGCTTTTAACTCCTTTGTCGGTCTAAACCTTAACTCCATAGCTTGCCAATCTTGCCAACTGTGCTTTGCTTTCCTAACGATAAACGCCAGTTATTGACGTCACGTAAGTCACGTCTCGAGCCTGGAAGAAATTTCGCCGAAGGCTGACTCACGCACTCCGTCACTTTCTTAAGCAAACCAAACCCAGCATCCGACAGCCACCAGCTGGGCTCTTGCACGTACACAGCCAATCGTTTTGTCGTCTTCTCGGAGGAATTATCAGACACGCCAAGTATGCTCGACCCACGTGGATAACCACTGACGTGGTAGGTCACGCTGTAACGGAAGAAGCCAGTGAAATGCAAAAAAAAATGTTTACTGGTTAGTGTAGATGTATCTTGAAGAACGGCCCTTGCAAACAGCCTCTTTTAGTGTGTTGTGCACACTTATAGAATATCGTCCAGCTATACAACATAGGCCACGATGTTTCGGTGGACGTAAGTACCTATACTGCAGCGTTTCGGAGTGCCTCAAGCTGGGCAAAATGCGAAAGAAAGCATTGAAACCATTACAGTTAAGTAGAGCGGAATGATGCATTCGCTTATTTATATTCTTCAATGAAAGCTGAAACATGTTCGCACAGGTCAGTCGTTTTTAGAAAACACAAAAGCGCCTTCATTGCCTCTGACGCCGCATTCACACACTCTCTGCGTCTTACCTCCTTTCTATTATCTGAAATTCTCCCACACTTTTACTAAGGTGTTGCCTTCGGGATGGCACGGTGTAGAAAATATCAGTTTGACTCCATTCTCCTCTGGCCAACTTCAATATTTGCACTCCGAAACGCTAGTCCATTATCGAATACTCTGGCCTTTGTGTGCTTGAAGATATCTCTCTGTATGGGGGAAATAACAGCATTACAATTCTCTTTGCCTGGTCTATTCGGGTACCATTCTGTTCACTCAATTGGAAATGGAAAAGCTTTGATTCTTCGCGCACACACTACATTATTTTTATCCTCGCAATGTCGACGTGCACTACTTCAATTGCTTTCAGTACACAGAGTACACATAAATAGTCATCTCTTCTTCTCATGGTCGATATTTAGCAGTTATAAGACGACACTGGTGGTGTGACGGCACGTCTAAGCATATTTGTGCACATGCTGTTTCATTTTTCTTTAGGTGCGTTGGGTCAGCTTAACCTATGTTTCGAAATACTTATTTAAAAATAAATTCTGGGGTTTTACGCGCCGGAATCTCGCTGTGATTATGAGGCATGCCGTAGTGGTCAACTCTGAAATAACTTTGACCACCGGGCCGGGTTTCTTTACCATGAACCCAATGCGCAGTGCACGAGCGTTTTTGTGTTCCGCCCCCCTCGGAATGAACTCGCCGCAGCCAGGGTTGAACGTGCGACGTCGTGCTCAGCAGCTCAGCGCCTTAACCACGTAGCTACCGCTGGTGGTGGTTCAAATATCCATCATGTTCTCCAGATCGAATACTATCTTTAAAGATAAATAATTTGACACTTTTCTGGCACTAGAAACTTTCCATATTACAATGTTCCATATTCCATATTACATATTCATATAATACTATAATATTCCATATTACAATTTTCGCCGGTGTTTCGGATGCATAGCTTATACAAGCTGTCAGCGTCAAGGATCTTATCTCCTGACTGACGTACCACACCATACACGAAGTGCTCCGTTTCGTGACCTGTTCTGCAATACTTTCTGAGTAATGGTCTGAGTCAATGTGGTTAAATAGTTAGACCTTCAAAGTAGCCGCGAAAGTATCGCAACGTGAATGTAACTCTAAGCGAAGGAGATATCGAGGGCAGAGTGAATGGAGAGCTTGTGCTCTGAACGCTGCTCAACAAACGGCCGGGCCGGGCTGTTCACTCCACAGTGAACGTGCCCAGGCGCGCATATTACAGCTCGAGAGGTTGGAGGCGAGACAAAAGGAGTCGAGACGATAGTGCTTACACTTGATAGCCGTGCAGACCCGGAAAGTGCGATATCGGGCTCGTTACACGCCACGCGAACCGCAAACAGCAACTTTCACATCTCTGAAAGTGAGTTCGCCGGCTGGTTTCGCCCGCCGCAATCGCGCTCTGTGCTAGGCCTTGCCTGCCGCCTCCATCAGCCAGCCGTAGCCGCCCGGCCGGACGTCGGCAGACCCAGTGACGCACGTGAAGAAAAACAAGGTTATCCTTATCGATCGAAAACAAGAAAGCAAAGCAATCTCCTCACCCTCCGCCCTCTCGTCTCAATGGAAGCAGCTCGGCCGGCTGACAAGCACAGCGCCAATATCTGATATATCATAGCGTGTGCCGACGGGCTGCCAGAACCAGCCGAGGGATTCATCGAGTGCGTTGTCCGTGCGGTTGCAGTGCTGTTCTACGTGACGGGATTCCGAGTTTCTGCTGTTGCTCTCCTGCGCTCGCTGTGCTACTTAAAGTGTTGTCTGTTCGTCGTTACGTTTCGGTGAATCCCTTGTTGTGAATTCAAGGATCCTAGTCAATCCAGGCCTTTTGACATCTCTGTCAGCTCTTGCAACGATACCGCACCATTAGACTTCCTCGGATCTCCAGAGTATTTTTGCATAGCGAAACGACCACTTTCACAGACAGCGGATGTATTGCTTCGGCCGTGTGATCAAGTTTTCTCAAAGAGATTCGGTATCGAAGGCGTTTAAGTCAACTGTAGCACAGTGAAGTGAAAGCGATCAAGCTACGGCATTCCGTTAGTTTGTCGAATGGTCAAATCTTACATCGATTCCTTTCTCAACAGTGTCCCTTGATCCTTTGAATAATTTTCGTTTTCTATCGAGGCCGTCGGCGCTCCCTCAGTAGGAGCGACCACAGTGGGGACATCCATACTACCCAGACGAAATAGCATGCGAACATAGTTAAAGTGAGTTTTCTTGCTGTATCTGTATAGACACCGACAGCAGCGCTTTCGGCAAGCGAGTGAGACTCGTAGCATCGCAGGTGCAAGGTCTAACGGAAGTTGCTTCGCACGAAGCGAAGCACCTCAGCTCACGACGGTTCGTTCGCTCTCGAAACCGACGTCATTAGGAACCGCCATTACGGGGGACCAGAGTGAAGACGACTACAACAACGCCGACACAGGACAGGAGCCGCAAAGGGCCCCTCGCGACACTGGTGAAAACCGGGAGAGAAGCCGCAAACGAGAGACTGGGGGGTAATCGCGACTAGAAGGACTCGACATTTGAGTCTCACTGAATCTCATAACGACTGACGGCTTGCGGATTAAGCCTTGTCAAAAGTTGACTCGCCCGGACGTCACGTCCGAAGCTCTGGACCTCGGGAAGGAACGCTCCCGATACGAGAATTCAGACGTGCATTCTGTACTTCGCCTTGCCCAGCGAAGGCCTCACTGCTAGCTGTACCACCTTCAGGACTCATCTTCAAGGAACTCTGAGTAACAGCACAGGTATATCGAGCACGCTTCCATAGTTTTCACATTTAAGTTACCTTTTTGAAAGCAATTTCGTGGCGTCATCTCCGTCACAGCTGCCATTGTAGTAGCGTAGCTTTGTCCAGTTTGGTGAGAAATATTCTACATGCGATCGGCATCTTGGGCGCGCGGAGAATCATCCTCGTTGTGACGTTCGAGGCTGTAACCACTCAAGTCACCCTTAGGAACGAACAAGTCTTCCTGCAACACCAAACTTGCAAGACCGTTCGGCCGACAGCTCTCCGCGTGTGATCGAGTTTTGTTTAGGCGCTCAGTTTCAAAGTGCGAGCCCTGCTTCCGGCTGCAAAAGCGTCTACTTTGTGCGAACTTGTCAATAACGCAAGTGCCGAAGGCTCTTTTTGAATTTTTTGCCACATTCAAAGGCAGACCTTGAAAGCGAGCGTTAAGAAAGGACGCCAGGTGGGTGCGGAATATTGTGCAAAGAAAGGCCACTGACCGCCGTCGAACATGGAGAAAAGACCCATCCTCCCTCGAAGCGGCAACTCAATTTGTAAGTATTGCATAACATTGTCTCGTTATAGGAAATTGTACATATACATGACCATAGAATGAAAAACTAATTTCTTTAGTGAAATAAAAAAAAACATGTTTAAGTTTTTTAGAGTTCGCTCAACTATGCGACAAAATGTTCAAAGTTTTCCTGAAGAAGCCACATTTAAAACGAGTTGGCTAATTTTCAGTTTATAATTATAGCTTTTCTTTTCCCTTTTTTAATTTATTTAATTTTAAAAAGGTTAATTTTCTATTATTTAATTTAATTTGCCAAAAGATAATGGCACCATCGGCCAGATATGTCCCCTAAGGGCCGACTATAGCAATCTTCAAAAGTAAACTCCAGCGACTGAGAAATGCAGCAGGGTGTTGAGCTGAAATCTTTTCGGATTCGGTTCGGGTTCAGGTTCTGAAGGAAGAAAGTAATGATTCGAACCGGTTCAAACTGGTTCATACGGGTTTATAACTGGTTTGAAATTAATTAGAATTAAAAAATTTAGGAAACGTTTTTCAGCCTCACCCGGTTAGCTTATTTGAACGAAACATAGCTTATTTTTCCTCATACGTGACGTGGGCCGATTTATCTCTAATGCCATTAATATTACGCGAGAAATTGGATACAGTGTAAACGGAGGTGCGCATGCGTAACGTGGTTTGTTTTCGAAGGCAGCCAGTGATCAACGCCTTGAAAACACATTTATATACACATGTAAGCTGCCTTACACCTCTGTACACTTCACCCTTTAAGGTTGAGGTACCATCGAGGGACTAATATATTAGGTTTTGGCAATGACACAGGCCTGTGTGACAGGCGTTGCTCTTACAAGGGCGTGTTCTGTTCTGTATACTTGCCTGCAACTGAGTTCCTACGGCTCACCCACACAAGTTTAGTTATTTCTAAGAGATTAAAGTTAGACGCTGTCACATTTTTTACATAAGTATTTGAATTAGCGTAACGTGATAACGTGATACATAAGTATCACGTTACGGACTTTTGTAATTTCCTGTATAGTGCATGGAGATGAATTAATGTATGGCCATGCGGCACTGCACTCAAAAAGCAGCTTCTGAGGTTGTGTTTCTTCTAGTTGTCTCATTTCGCATAGTTACATCCACCTACGCCGATGGCCTGATCTCGCTCCAATTGCCTGTACCTAACAGAGCCAACTGACGCCACACCGAGAATTCCTTACATTGCTAAATAAAAAAAAGTCGCAGTTTCGCCCCAAAAACGAAGCTTCGATTGCGTTAGAAAATTAGTGGACAGCTATACGAAGTAAAGATAGTAGTTTTATCGGCCATATAAACTTGTAAACATAGGCATACTAACTCAATGAACAAGCATGGTGTAATGCGCGCAAAAGCAAACATGAATACCTCTCACTCAATGGCCACGGAAACTCGCTGTCAGAACGCTGGAGTGAGGAAGCGCCGCTGCGATGGAATTGACCTTCGGGCTGCGTCTCGCATCAACGTGAACTAAGCCGCGAAAATACAGCGCAAGGCGGACTGTGTGCCCGACGCAGATGGCTTTAAAGATGCAGCGGCCGCGTATGCCCACGCGGCAGCTGTATCTTCAAAGCCATCTGCATCGGGGACACAGTCCACCATGCGCTGTGTTTTCGCAGCCCCCCGGATAATAACGCCCCCCCCCTCCCTATCCTCCCCCCGGAGCGTCGTGCGCGACGGAAGACGGCGCACCTGCTTCCCGCTTCCCTCCCTTGCGTTGCCGAAATTGAGCCGTGATCGCCGGCTCACCCTTGCACGCTTTCACTCGCACACACAGCATACGGCGCGCGGCGACGATTTTATCACCATTGGACTTTATATGAACCCTCACGGCGACTGCAGATATGCACCTGGAGTGGTCCATATAATTGCTATCGCAATAAAAATCTACCGACGATTGCGATACTCGCTAATGCCAAATTTGAGCGCAGCTCTATGCGTGTTTTCATTTCGTGATGTATTTGGTGGTGCGGACAATCTGTCTCGTGCAGCACGTTACAAACCGAGCGAAATGTGGCGCGGCTGCCTCGCTAATCGGAAGATCGCGCCAGCCAGCGAGTGGCGGACGCGTGGTCGCGATTCACAGCAGCCGTCTCCGACAAAATCTACAAGATGACGGTAGCTACTGTGGCGCCAGCTCATAGCCATCGTCGCCGCTATACGCTTTTCTTCTCACACTTTCGCCATACCCTCCTCCGCTTTCCGCCTCATGGTTCCGCTGCAGCCTCCGCCTCCGCTTTCCTCTTCTCGTCTTTCATCACCCGCTGAGCTCCGCGTTCGCTCTTTCATCCTTCGCTGTGCTCGTTCGCTCGGTTACGCCAACGCTGGCCGCAGGAACGGGCGCCTAAGAACTGCGCTCCAGAACATCGGCCTCCAAATCCACCCTGTGATAGTGTAGGTACAGCGAAGCTGGTGCGATCATCAGACAAGTACACCACCACCCCAACTGACGTTAGACGATGTTACACAAGCACCGCCAACACAAGAGACTTATCTCACGTTCGCACGCACGTGTGCAGAAGTTCAGCATACATCCTCATTCTTCTAGGCTATACGCCACGCCCAAGTGCCTTATAGAACTAAATATATGCTTAAAAGTATTTTTTTTTATCCAGCGGCCGTGCTTGTACAATCTCCTCCTGGCGCCAGTGAGTTATTCAAATAAATTAATGTTTAAAAGTAAGATGCATCAGAAAATTCGTAACGTACGACTTACATACAACCTACAGATGTGATAGCATCGGACTGTACTTCGAATATACGAGAAAAACATATGTCTATTACGCGGGAACTCAAACAGAAACCCCTTTTCAAGCTTCTGTGGCGGTACTGTTGTTGGAGTGTGCCATAATGTCGATCGCGGTCACACGCTTGTATGCAGCAGATGAGATGGGCAGAGCACCCACGCATCAAGGACCGATGCATCGTGCACACACACACATCACGCGCGCACGCACGTATGCCGAAGTGTAGCACACATCCTCATTCTTGTAGGCCCTCCAAGAGGCGCAAGTGCCTTATCGAAATAATTTAATTTCTCAAAGTAAAATGTGTCACAAAATTCGTAAAGTACCACTTACACACAATCTACAGACATGGTAACATCGAATTGTAATTTTAATGTACGAGAAAACATAATTCAGCTACGCGGAAACCCAAACTCAAATCCGGTTTCCAACTAGCGGCTTTTGGGGGAGCACGCCACGAAAAATCCAACTAGAGGCTAACGCTTCGCTGTAAAAAAATGTCACAGTTTCACCCTAAGGGCAAATCAATGAATGCGATAGCAACACAGCAATGTCATACGAAGTAAGGTGAGTGGCTTTGGTAGCAATATGAATTGTAGTAAACATGAGCTGATTAAGTAAGCAGGTGTGCTGCGGCGTAAGTAGACCGACATGAAGAGAGACTCGATGACCACGAGAAGGCGCGTGTGAAACGGCGGTGTTGATGAGAAGCGCTTCCCGTGGGCAGCGCGTGCGAAGGGACACACCTGTAGCGCTGCACTGCCGATCTGGGCAGCATTGCATGTGTAGCGTGCGTTGG
Organism: Dermacentor silvarum; assembly: GCF_013339745.2. Classification (NCBI taxonomy): domain Eukaryota; kingdom Metazoa; phylum Arthropoda; class Arachnida; order Ixodida; family Ixodidae; genus Dermacentor; species Dermacentor silvarum. Next base: position 128,277,990 of record NC_051157.2, read on the forward strand.
AAAATGTGGCCCGACTATTACGAACTGAATGAACAAGCGTGGTGTGAGCGCGCACAAACAAACATGAATAGATCACACTGAATGACTGCAGACAACGACTGTCAAAACGCTGGCAGCAAGCGCATACGCCGCAGCAACGGGCGAAGGTACGTGCGGTCTATCGCTTCAACGGAAACTGAGCGGCGAATGCACGGCTCATAAAGGTCAGAGCCGTGTGGAGATAAGCGACGGTGCGAGCGAGCGACGAGCGCGGTTGTTAGCAAAGTAGAAGTGCGCCCCCCCCCCCCCCCCGCTCCCTCCGGCGCTGGCTTCCCGCTTCCTTGCTTGCGCGTGGGTGATTGAGTGCGTTCGCGCTCCGTGATAGCGGGCGTCCCCGCACGCTTCCGCTCGGGCATACGGCGCGCGGCGAAGATTTTATCTATAGGGAACCTCACGGCGACGGTGACGCCGACGGCAGAAATCCGGTTGAAGTGTCCATATAATTTCTATCGCAATAATATATATATTATTGCGAGAGCAATTATATGGCCACTGCAGCGCATTTCTGCCCTCGCCGTCGACGTCGCTCTGAGGTTCCGAATAAAGTCCAAGGCGATAAAATCGTCGCCGCGCGTAATATGCTGTATGTGCTAGTGAAAGCGCGCGAGGGACGCATGCTTTCGCGGAGAGCGAACGCACGGCGGAGAACAAACGCGGCTTCTTCCGTCGTGCGAAAGGCCGTGGGGGATGGGAGGGAGGGGAGGCAACGTTGAGCGGCGGCACCAAATGCATATCTTGCGACCGGGTGCAAGGGGAAATCTCCCACTGAATACCCACGTGAAAGGAGGAAAGCGGGAATGCAGCGCGGCAGGGAGGGGGCGTGGCTTCTACTCCGCCAGCAACAGCATACTTGTGCTTTGCGCGGCTGGGGGCTGTCGAGTGCACCGTATCTTGAAAGCGATCTCCACACAACTCTGACCTTTGTATGCGCTGCGCTTTCGCCGCTCAGTTTCCGTTGAAGCGATAGACCACACGAGCCTTCGCTCGCTGCTGCTGCCGTGCTTGCTCACGTCAGCCTTTTGACAGTGGTTGTCTGCGGTCATCGAGTGTGATCGGTTCATGTTTGCTTGTGCGTGCTGACACCGTGCATATTAATTCAGTTTGTAAGTGAATGTGTCCAAATTTATGCAGCTGATAAAACTACTATCCTTACTCCGTGTAGCTCCCTACTAGTACATTTGCTATCGCAATTGTTGCTTCGCCTTTCGGGCGAAACTGCGACTTTCCTGAACCACTTATGTATGTGGTCTACATCCATCGAGGGGCCTTCCATTTTCTTTCTTTCACGGTCATTGTCACATTAAGCATGCCACACGCCAAGTATAGAACCGGAAAGAGCCTTAGTAGTTTCTACGGTATACATTTCTCGCGAGTAGTAGGATTACAAATGCACCTCATCCGACCGCGCATACAGCAATAAAACAGAACCAGAAGTTGAACAGAATTGTTCCGGTCCTTTTCATAAGCAAGATGTGCTAGAAAGCGCATTTTTTATGGCAAGTGGCAGCTTTGGTTGCACCAGAAAACTAACAACATATTGAGAACTGAGTTAAGCTTATTAGAAATTATTTGAGTCTTGCCTGTAGCGTGGAAACCATTTGCCGACTATATATGGGAGGCTTTGAGCCTTTTCCCAACGTTTTACCTCTCCTGTGCTCTAGCAAAGGGTCCCCACAGCCACCTGAACCATTTGTCGAACCGGGTCGGAACGGTTCCTCCAATATGTAGCGGTTCCGCTTCGCTTCCAAGGTGTCCGGGGAAATGAAGGCTTGGTTCAGTTCCGGTTCAGCTGAACATAGCAGTTCAGCTTCGGTTTTTAGTTCACGCCTGATTCGGATCGATACTCTGGAATGCAGAACGAAACAGAACGAAATGGAAAACATAAAAACAAGGAATCATACCGGTAGAATAGGCCATCACTTCACTTAGCCATAGCGTGCTATAAAATATGCATAGCGGACTGTATCAGAGGCATGCGAACGTCCAGTCACACCATGCGATACCTGAACAGTCTTTGTCTCTACAATGGCATGAAAAACAAAACACATTAGAAGAATAAACCACATGAACGAAATACATTGCAGATGTAAGCCAATCTCCCCAACTGATGCATCAAAAACAGCGAAGCCGTATATATGTAAGCTCTAACACCACTTCGTCGGGAGTACTATAGGGTCTGTTTACTTTCTGTTCTTAGCGATCAGACATCACGCACGCCTCGGTAATAGGCCGCTTTGGGGCTCTTACAGACTGCGTTGCTGGTGGCTCTTTACTGCCGGAGCCTAACAATTTCTTATCTGACCACGGAAGCGGAGCTGGTAAAGCACGACGTGAGAAAAAAAAACTGATTATCAAGTGCCGGGTAACAAAACGCCGCAAAGAAGGCCTCCTCTGGTTATTTTAGATGTACGTAAGGGAACTTTTATTTTGCTGTCATTGGTAATTACCTCTCAAGGTAAAATTTCGTAGATTCAGACGCAGGTTGCGTTCTTGATTGATACCGATCGCGCCGCTACACGCCCGCCTTCGCCACACAAAAACGGCAGCTTCGCTGTAATGCAGTGCAAGTTCGCATGCAAAGGGCACGCACGTGTCAGCTCCCTGTGAATGCAGCCCACCATTCTGCTGAGATCAAGCGTGAGCGCACTAGTGTTTCTAGTTCACGATACCATCGTCGCAATTAGGAGAACGGCCCGCGCATTCTTTTCGGCGCCACATGAATTCATGGTTCCTCTTCCGCACCTTTATTGCTGAGCCCCAGAGGAGCGAACGCGTAAAGTGGGTCGTCCACTGTGAGCGGTGCTAGGCCATTCTGGGAGCCGATGACGTTGCTGCTGCCGGCGTCGTGGGCCGTTCTGCGACAGTCACTCTCAGCCACCTTTCGACCCCGAGACGCGGGGACAGTCATTACCACGCACCCATTGACTCTCCTCTGAAAGGAGACAAGAGGAAAGGTTATGAAGAGAAAGAGAGAATGGACGGGAAAGGACAAAGGAGTTTGAAAGAAGGCTCGTACAAAAGAAGCTGCGTTAGCCCTCGCAGTCTCGCTCTCAAAAGGTTCGCCGATATGTCGAGGCACAGCGTGTAGCGTCAATTGTATCGGCGCTTGTCGAACACACGTTCGCTTGGACTCTTTCGAACACCTCTTAGCCTTAGCATATGCCTTCAGCAGGATAGCCGTTGGGTGCGTGCTGCACACCCTGCCGTGATGTAAACGGCAAATCGCACGTATACACAAGCGTTCCTATGCGCGGCGACGCGCGATCGTGGGCGATGACACTGTTACAATGTTGGAGCAAATTATTTCTTGAGTGCTTTCGCACTCGCAGTACAGACCTGCGCTTTGTATTGAGCAGCGACTACGATCCCTTTCGTATTCTTTTTAGAACTGCACTGTAGAACAACACATAAATCGAAAGCGATAACCGTCAAGGGAAAGGGGGAGGGACGGAAGATAAGAAACGAGAGATATAAATAAAGCTTGCTGGGTGGAAACACCTAGACACAGAACAACAAAAATCGGACCCGGACCGGGAGTGGTTTTCACACCAATAAACCAAAAAGCCTACCTTAAGTCTTCTGGTGCATATAACTGACACGTGTGCCTTTTTATCGCACTCGTTTGTCAAACACGCTATATACTTGCATTCACTGCGTCCATGCACTGCGGAAAAAGCAAGAACGTTGCAAGGGGCTTCCTTAGCTTTCGGCGGCGACGCAGGAGGAATGTGGCCGAAAACATGCCGTCGGCGAGCAATGGCCGCGTTTACGTATTTGGAGTGCCGGCGGCAGAGGGAAAGACACGGACTCGCACAAAGGATAGTTTAGAAAAGCCAGCCGCCTGTGTTCGCGGAATAGCCATGGTCTGCGTTCGGGGACCTGCCGGCCTTGAGAGTCGATGACCTGCGCTGGAGGTTCGCACTGGCTTGCATACTCGGCGGCATGGTTGCGTGGAACTAGTGGGAGATGGAGAGGGTTTGTAGAAGTGACCGAGAAAAAAAAAGTAAAGCAACCTCCTCCTCGAAATGCAGTTTTAGCAGAGATGTAGGAAACTGAGTTTGCCCGGTCTAAATTGAGAGCCGTGAGTGCATCTTCGGGAACGCGTCCTTGGCTTTGCACTTCACTCTTCCTCCCGGGATAGACAGCTGCTTTATGAAGCGTGCACTTTTAATAATTGATTTATATGGCCAGTCCAAACTGAAGGCTGTGAGTGGATCGGCTTGAATACAGCCTTTGCTTTTTCCGCCTAACTCTTTCGCCAGGGGTCATCTGTGCAGCGGGAATGTAATAATAGATGATGCATAAATTGCGCATTTTATGATCACTTGCATCCTGAAGTAAGTATCCGCTTGTCATGCGGATGCATACGTGTGTGTGTGTCTGTGCTTGGATGAATGATTTCTAGCCATGCATATCTGTCTATGCCGCGTGGCGGCAGTTGTCCATTCGTTAACATAGGGGACACAACAAGCCCTTTAGTATTTTGCTAGACCTGGTTTCGGGCCTCTCCATGAGGGCTACGCTTTCAACCACTTAGCGCGCGCAGAATCCTTTCTCGGTGCAGTAGAAAGCGCCTCGTGCTCATCCAGGCAGATCCTCGTTCCGCGCGCCGTCACTAGATGCGCGAGAACGTTTCCTTTGGTGCATTCTAGACGCCGCGCTCAACCACGCGTGGTAAGCGAAACAACTTTCCGCGCTTGCACATTTGGGCGATGTGCGTGCGGGCCTTCTTACGCCGTGCCTAATACAAGCTTTAAATTTAGTTTTGCTTTCGAAAACAACATACTTTTAAAGCGACTAGCATTCTTCGGAAAATTCATGCATTTTCCGGGATTTTTGTATGTTTCTGTCTCTTGTTCTCCTACCAACTTGGGTCATTCAGATGTCCATGGTCTCACGGGTAGAGCACCGGGCTGCCGGGCTGAGGAAACCGTGTCCGAAACCAGCCGTAGGACAACCTTGGGTCACAGAGTACGTGCTACCGGGAATGTGCTGCATTTGAACAAACCGCTTTTACGCCAACTTGGGTCAGCGAGTATTTGCCACTGCAGTATGGACCGACAAAAACACCCTTTAGTATTTCTCTGGTGCTTGGCAGAATCGAAACCAGGTCGCATATATATTGAGACAATCTTGACTGAATGTTTATTCCGACACGCTTCACGCGCGGACTTCGCGGCGACGCCGCTACATGGAGCAACTTGTCCGGGGGGATGCGCAAGAGAGGAACCCGCATTCACTGCTTATACATGACGCGCTTCATCAGGGGCAATGCACTGTGTCGCTACATTGTTTCGATAATAATCACATTGACGCCAAAGTTCAGCGTGAGATGAGCTCTCCCGAAGTTTATTAGTACTCGAAACTTAAACGCTCACAGGGCAAGGAATAAATGTTCGTATTGTAAATTCTTTTTGTATGACAAATCATTCAGTGTCGGTTTACTCTTTCAATCGTGTAAAAATTTGCGTTATATAATCAGTCTAACAGCTTTCCAGAGAATATACGTTCTTCAAAGCATTAAGTCGACGCAGCGAAATACTGTATTTCGGGGGCTTGGCGTGAGGGTCACAATTACAACCCCCCTGTTGTAACGGCCCTTGAGAGAACCAGCTCGCCTCGGTGACAGCGCGCCTACTCGATGACATTGACCAATTTGTGACATCGCAGATATATATCCCGCTGCTCTTAGTCTGTCTTCGGACGTGCAGTGGTCACGTCCGCATGAAATGAGCCTTAGTGCGCGTGCGAAGCACCGCTTCGTCGCCAACTAATTGTGCTGTTGACGTATGCACGCTTGCTCATTCGTCAGAGCTTCGTTTTCAATGCCACGGAAGTAAAGGACGCATTTTTCTGTTGACAACGCGTGGAAGCAAGAACGAACATGACACACGGAAATCTTGTTCTTGTTCCATCTATTTCTTTTTTTTTCTCGCTTTTTTTTGCGCCGCAAGGCCCTGGCATATTTCGGAATTCTTGTTTGAAACCAGTAGGAACGCCTTCGCCTGTTCAAGAGACGCTCAAGGAAAAAGACTAAATCAGTTTACGCTCATAATGCATTCGTACAAAAGTCTAATTACACTAATTATGTGGTAATAGGCTGACTATTAAAAGAAGATGTCAATGTCAAAGTTCTTCCGAAACACCAGCGTCGGTATGCCAGGTCATTTCATTTCTTTCTCTTTCTTTTCTTTTCTAATTTGGCTATTGTGGCTCAATAAAAGGTCCAGAAACCTGAAAGGTTGAGTCTTTGGCGCTTTTGAAATATGTACGATGTAATTAATCTTTACGAATATAAAATTTCTTGGGTTCGGGTATACACCGTCAAAATTCATGACGTCACGTCGAGATGGTGGTTGAACTTCCATACGGGGCATCGCCAACTCTCGTTGGCGTTTACGCATTTCCCCTGTATTTAATTTGCTTGCCACACTGTTTGTGACTATAAAAGTGGCTTTGTTTCTTTTTTTTATTTTTTGCGGTGTAGAAGGGTAAGTTAGTAGTTTAGGTAAAATAGCACTCTATTTATGGTCTGTTCAAAAGCACTCTATTCTGAACCGCACAGTTAATGTACGTAATTGTGGTATAAATTTTCGCCAGCGGTATTTAATGAGTAAAATGGAGGAAAACGTGGGCATACTGACGTATTGCGCGGTGCTTGCAGTAGGGTTGTTCGTTTATTTCTTCGTTTCCTTTATCTATCGCTTTCTGCGTACCTGTGTGCGAAATAAATTGATAGTTCTCGAATTCAAACTTGCTATTAAAGAAGTCGCAGTTGTGCCCGGAACGCGAAGCATCGATTGCGATAGCAAATTAGTGTACAGCTATAGGAAGTAAGGATAGTAGTTTTATCGGCCGTATAAACTTGCAAACATGGGCATATACTAACTAAATGAAGAAGCATGGTGTCACGCGCGCGCAAGACACATGAACACATCTCACTCAGTGACCGCAGAAACTCGCTGTCACAAGGCGGGAGTGAGGAAGCGCGGCTGCAGCAGCGAGCGAATTGATATTCGTGCTGCGTCTCGTATCAACGCGAACTAAGCCCCGAAAACACAGCGCGCGGCGGACTCTGTCCCCGTCGGAGATGGCTTTCAAGATACAGCGGCCCGGGCGAGCGCGCGTAGTTGAACGCTCCCCCTGCCCCTTTCTACCCTTCCGCCGGAGCCTTGCGACCCAGGCGGGGTTGCCTTACGGCGGCCGCGACAGCATAAATGCACCGGGGGTGCCCACATAATTGCTATCGCAATAGAACTAGTAATTATTGCACAAATGTAATACGAAATTGGAACGAATTTCGTATTACATTCAACCGAAAAAGAAATGTGCGAATGTATACATACTATATATACGCCGTGGGTATCATTAGAGAAAGAGTGAGAAAGTGCACGATGTCTATTGGAGTGCTCTTTCCGAATTACAACATCGGTTAGAAGTCAACAATACGTTCTTGTGTTCCCCCTGTCTTAGTCCTTGCGCATACGTTTTAACAGCGAAGCTGTTCTAGCTAACCGTAAAAAGTGGCGCCTGCTGTCGCAAAACCTCGCCTAGCTATGACGACGTCACTGCGTTGCCTAGCAACTACCTCGCGGAGCTGCGTGTGTCTCCTCTCCGTGCCGTGCACATGTTGCCTTCACATGGGACGTTAAGGAGAGGGAAGGAGAGCATGCGCGCGGCACGCGCAATGCTCGGGAGGGGGAAAGAGAAAATGGGAGCGAGATAGAGAGCAGCACCAACACCACCTAGAAGCACAGACACGGCTCCTGCCTGCCTGCGTTTGTGGCAAGCCTGGAACGCTGTCGCTTGTAGGCGCCGACGCGTCCAGCACTAGTCACGCGAAATGTCGCGAAAGGGAAGGTACCTCCGAAAATGATCGCTCGAGAATACCTTCCCTACATGCGTAGTTAAGTTAAACCAAGTTAAGACCTAGCAGCAACCAAGGTAATACCTAGCAGTAGCAGCCAGTAAGACTTGAGGATTGACACTTTCGCTGTGCCTAAGCTTTGCACGACCGAGTGCAAACTTGCCCGCTTTTTTATTAGTATGCCTGGAGCGTACGAAAAATCAGCGTTACTCGCGCCATTCATACCTTCTTCCATGGAATTTTCGCAAAAAAATAGACAAATACGCTTTTTTTCTGCTCCCAAATGCGTAGGTGGAGCACAGAGCCCTGTATACAGAGCAGTTATGTTACTCGTCGTTGGAATTGGTACAACAAGGAGACTACGCGTTCAGCTGATGGCTTCATATGAAGGCTCGTCAACGTGCTGATCCGATGCAATTCGCTAGGTGTACCCGCAAAAGCCGACCGTGAAGAGGCTCTAGAGATTAAAATATGTGGTTTAGAGAGTGTTCTGGAGACTCTGAAAGAGAGCGACTTCGCATGCTTACTCGCCATCTGTCCTGTTGTCGCTCCACATCTTCGGTGTCGGTACGCAGTGCCCTGCCGCTGGGTGCTCACGGCATTCCTGTTCAGTGGCCTGCTGCTCGCCTACGCACTGCGCTTCTCCCTGAGCGTCGCGCTAGGTCGCCATGGTCAACCAGACGGCGAACGCGCACGACGTGGGCCCGGTGTTCGCCGTCCAGCCCACCCCCACCGACATCGCTGTCCCAGTGGGGGAACCTGTCGGAGCACTCACTAACGACACCACCACCACCCCTGGCGTCACCATCATCGTCACCACAGCAGCGCCACAGTACGGTCGAGTCGCCGGCTACGGCCAGTGTCCCTCACCCATCAAGCGCCAGGATGTCCACAAGGTTAGCAATAAGCCTTTTAATGCAGCAGCTGTCTGGTCATCGGAGGTGTGTCCATCATGCGCGTCAATCGAGTGGTCTTTTGGGAGTGCTCTCAAAACGGTCTGATGGCCGCGTAAAACGATAACGAAGCTGTTTTACGGAAACAGTGAGTTTAGTAGCAATTTTCCGGATTTGTGAGCACTATAGGAGCGTGCTTATTGTCATGTGAATGGTTTGTTACGTGGTTAAATTAGCTTTGAAGCTTCGCAGGAGCCTCCGAAACGGCCAGTTGAATGTGCCAATAGAAACATTACCCACTAACATCAGCTCCAGTGAGCGCTTGGACTGGTCTTGCGTTCTAATTCACAGCAGGTTGGGCTGGAGTGCGCCCGGTGCAAGAGCGCTGCCTGAGCCGTACGCATAGCGATACCACCTTCGCAGGGTTGTTGTCTTTCGAAACTAATCCCATAAGGGGACAGCGGGGTTAGCGGAGCCTCTCCCAAACGATCTCCCCTGAAGAAAGTATTCCTGCAAAAATCACTAGAGGGACCTTTTAGCGATGCATTCGTTCATGCATCATGGCTATTGTGAGTATGTTACATGGGTTTGTCTAATCGTCGTGCTTTTGAATTGAGACACCTTCTTGTGGAGAAAGTTGTTAGGGTTTTGCATTCGAAATTTCTAAACAACCATCGTTTTCCGAACTCAGCTGGCAATAAGTGTTTGCGTCTGTGCATAATCAAAGCTAAGTGTACTAAATAACACAAATCAATGCTAAATACCGCAATATTTTGTTGAAAATGATTCATAAGTCACCAAGCTGTTTGAAAAGAGAAAGAAGAACTTTAACCAAATCGTGTATTTCCCATCCTTCCGATAGATGGTCGCAATTGAAGCGTCATACTTGGAGCTACCGTAGACACCGGAGTTCCCTCTGGTGTGTTTTGTAGGAATCCCTACAGCATCTTTAGTGCCAAGTAGCCCGCAGACGTAGTGTCATATTCTTCTTTCGTCCGGATATGACGTCGCACAAGGTTTCCTTCCTCCAGAATTGCCTTACGCTACTCCGTCGGCAAGCAGTGTCCGTTAATCGTCACGTGGGTGGTTTCAATGCAAGCCTCGATGCCATATTTGCACCAGTTCACGGCTTGCTCTTGCCCTAGCAGCATTTGATACTACAGACATACCACCCACACTTTGTCCACAAAAAGCAAAAATCGATTCAGTTCACATTAAAAAGTTACTTAAATTCTATAATTTTACATGCCAAAACGACGATCTCGGTTATGAGGCACGCCGTATTCGGGGACTCTAGATTACTTTGACCACCTTGGGGCCGTATAACGTAAATGTATTCCGTTCTGATTTTATTGGAATCTCCTGACGTCAAATGAACGTAACCGCCGACGCAAGCATCAGGTGGTGACACGCAGCGTTTTTTGAACAGCTAAATAAAACACTTTCCTCGTTTAAGGAGGTCACTTTTGTTTGCTTTCAAAGCAAAAAGCTTTGCCTACCTTGCAGGATTTTATTATCTCATTGGCTCACAAGAGGCGAGGAGCGCACAGAAGTAGAAAGGGTTTCGGGGGGTCCGAGCTAGTGCAGTGAAACAAATAACCGAATGGGGAGGGCGGTGCCGCAATCTGCGATTGCTCCGCTTTCCCCTGCTTATCTTGCGGTGGCTGGTCGGAAATCACGGCGGCGTGCCAAGCAAGTTTAAAATTGGTGCTAATAGTTGGCAGAGCGCTGTCGCTACACGCCGAAACGGCTCAACAATGTTATAGTGCCGCGCAATTTCTTTAAATTATACTTTAATTAAAAATAATTAAATTATGCTGCTGCTGCAGCAGCAGCAGCAGCAGCAGCAGCAGCAGCAGCAGCATCCGGATGCAGCAGTACGCATCCAGCAGCTGCTACAGCAGCAGCAGCAGCAGCAAGGGCAGCCACCTCCTCAAGCTACTAATCTCAGTTGCTTTTTGTGGCTACTCCTTCCTTGTGCATTTGTTCAAGGAGAATAAAATTCAATTCATTCATTCATTCAAAGCGACAGTCATCTTTTATTCTTTCGGGATAGGGCATTCTGCAGCTAGTCTGCAACAAAAAAAAAAACAAACATTTTCTTCAGCATGTTATTTCAGCTTCTGTGCCACCACGTTCCATTGGCATGGTGGCCTCTCGCGGTTTTGTGACGTCGCGTGAGCAGACAGGCGAAGGGGGCGCAGCCCGAAAATATTTTACCAAGTGGCGAAAAAGGCACGTACAATCAGAAATAATAATTTTTGTTTTGTTCAGCCAAATCATGTAGAATCAGCGTGTACAGGTTATATCACACTCCCGCGGAGTTCTCGTGGTTTTCGTGAGGTCGTGTGACAGACAGGAAAACTGGGGGTGGCCCTAAAGAATATTTGACCAATTGCGGAGGGCTAGTGGCAGAAACGGAAGAGAAGCAGACTGGAATATAGATTTATGGTATAGCGCTCCTGGTGTTCTGTCACGTGCGCCCAACGCACGGCACACGGGTGTTCTTGCATTTCGTCCGCATGCATCGAAACGCGGCCGCCGTGGCTGCAATCTGATCTCGCGATGGAGTTCAGTCCCTATATATGCATCGAAATTTTTATTGTTGCTCTACCGTTTGTTAACTCCGTTGCACTTCCACGAGTCCCTTGCTTAAACACAGCGTGATAAACTATAACCGCCAGCGTTACACTCTGTTTGTCGAAGATTATTTCGTGTTTACACGCGGAGGCACTGAGCCGTATTCGCACGCATAGGTAGATAGTTTGTTCTATTTCTTGCTTTTTCTTGGGCGTGCGAACCGCAGTTCGTGAGTATCCACTCAGAGTATTCATCCACGTAGTAGGCGTACGCATCCGAGGCTCTTCGGCCGTAGCCGCTTCCTTCTTCCCCGAACAAATGCGCTTTCGCCACTCCAAATCACGTGTGTATAGTTTTTTTTTTTCTCTTTCCTGCGGGCTATTCTACATACCCGCCGCAATATGCACACGCAGGCGAACGCACGCGACCATAGGAGTCACGTGAGAACCGTCATAAAACGCGAGAACGCTTCAAAAGGCGGTGAGCCGAAGAACTGCAGAAGGGGGCGTTTCCAGCGGCCGGGCCGCTTCAACGCATGAGACGAAATTGCGCTGCGCCGCTTCGCACGCCATATGTTTTTTGGGGCAAGGCAGTTTTCTTGGCGGAGGCCTGAGCTTTCCACCCGTGAAGACGCGCTAACCATGAGTTTACGGGGGAAAATAAAGAAAAAAGAAGGACTAGAGAGGTACGAAGAGCCGTGAAAATGGCTTCCTATTTTATCGTCAGCCTTCGGTGGTCATACCGCATACGCATTTTTACAAAGAGCCCCACAACCTTTGAGGTTCTTTGGGGCTTTGGGGAACAAAAAGAAAAAGACAAAACAATAAACGCACAGACATGCCTTATCAAAATCCCTCATAATCTCTTGCTTGTTGGGATACGCACACGCATATATATATATATATATATATATATATATATATATATATATATATAGGTTCAGCGAACGTCCTGCTTTCCTGTCAATCTTATGTCATTTTATTGCGTCTACTTTCTTTCACGAATACTGTACCCTGGTCTTGCGAGTATTTTTTTCATACAGAGTCAAAAAGAGGGGTTCTCCACTTTGTTTCGGTGAGCAATTCTATCATAAGCGGAACACGTGGTACATTGTACCACACGTTATTCCTGTCGCCAAACGCGATCAAGAATACTGCAGAAGTCCTGGTACGAAAGTACGGTACTTATCAAGAAGGCGTTCTCACTGGTAGCTCAAACAATTTGTCCTTATCCATAAAAGACGGAAGAGCGGTTACCACGGACTTTTTGAAAACGCCGCACCGCATAGTCCTCGATGCATGCAACGTGTGCATCTTATGTACAAGGTGTACAACATGCCCGGACTTTCCTCGATTCACGTAATGTAATGTGCGAAAATGTGAATCGAGGCAACAATAGATGCCGCAGTGGGCGTTTCCCGGATTAATTTTGACAACATAGGGCTCTTTCGAAGCCACAGCCTAATCTCAGGATCGTTGTAGTTTTCTATTGCTCCTCCATCACAACCGGGAGCGGAACCCGAAACTCCTTTCTCAATATTACAATGCAACGTGCCCTCAGCCACGATGACGAGCTTGTACGCAGTACTTAGAAGAATAGCCGCTGTGCACAATGGTGTTCTTGAAGATTATGTCGCAAAACTGTCAGTGTGGTCGCTTTGGCAGTTACGTTTATTTCCTATTGCTTCGTTGTGGCCTTTCTTTTACAGCGTAGCCGTATATGGCTAGGTTTCCGTATATTATTAAACTCCGTAAGCAAAAGCTCAGGTCCCGAATTTGATGCAAGTTCGCCTCATTCTAAGCAAAACCTGATACGTATCATCACTTAATTTATATTCACTTTAAGTAAATTAGTTATCAATAGGCACCATTTTCAAGATCAGTAGACTCTCTGGTGTATAATAAAGGTTTCTCAAAAGTTTACCGCTGTGCGGCCCGTTTCGGCAATGTCTACTTTCACACCGCCCTCTCTTTGCCATCGTTCCAAGCTCGTGCGTTCTTATAGACGGTTACAACTTTAGAAGGCAGCGGCATTTGCCCCTCAAAGGCGGATGCACACGAGCGTCCACCAATGGGCGTACACTCCAGACACGTCATGAGCCGGACGGCCGGTTACCGCGCCGATGGAGAACAGCTGGGCCGAGCCGCATGAGCCGGACTATTTCTTTAGTTGCGGAGACAGTCGGCTGCTGCGCTTTGGTCATCTGGGCAGGGCCTCTCCTGACTGTAGTTTGCTTCCGCTCTGCCGGGCGGCGGCACCATCGTGCTTTGTCGGCAAGACAAGCTGCCGTTCTCCATTTTGAATTTCACTTCTCTCGTTGTAATCAGGAGGCCGCGTGTTGTGCGAACTCCCGTGGAGCAGCGCGCCTACGAAGAGCGACGGCGAGAACAGATATGCGACAATGCAATCGGCGACGGCGGGCGGCAAACAACGATGAAGATCGTTCCCGAGAGGCCAGCCGCAAGCGGCTCGTAATGGAAGACGACGCTAGTCATGTGCTCTGCGTCGTGTACTAAACAGCTTCGCTGGCCATCCACCTTCACAAAGTGGAATGGCTCATTATTTTTTTCTTTTCTTTTTTTTTATCGGATGCTTTGTTTGCAGGACACTTTTCTCCATTTGCTACGACTATGTGGTCGTTGAGCAGCTTTCCCATTTTCTTATCTGTTTGGGTATTGAGCACGTTCGTCCTCGTTCATTGGTTTGCTCGGTCCCTCGTTCATTCCTCTCTCCTTTGCATACTCTCTCCTGCAGCCACGCATTTCCTTTCGCGTTCTCCCTTCTACGACTTCCCCTAGCCGCCCCTCAATTGCCTCTCTTTTTTTTCATCGACGAACAAGTATTCCTTTCTCGGCTCATCCCTCGTTTTGTCGTTTGTTTGCCCATGCTGTCCGTGTGTTGACTTTGGGTCTTGTCTGCTTGACTGAATAGATGTTCGCTAAATATATATAAACAGTGACCAGTACTCGCAGTGCAGCGCAGTGGTGTAAAATGAGCAATTATCAGCGTGGCTCTGAGAACGAAACAATGCCACGCTGTTTACCGCAGATAAAGAAAAATCGGCAATTTCGAACTTCATTTTAGCGCACGCGACAGTTCACGAAACGAACCAATGGGAAGGGCCGAAAGATTGCTAAAACGAAATGAATTGTCAGGAAACACGGCCCTGTTGTTCATTCACGAGCGGGCACACCCTTGCCTCCATGTTTCTATTATTTTTTTGTCAGTATTATCCCGCCACTTCTGCTACTCGTATCTCTCAAACGTAGTTTATAAACGAGCTTTCGAGCCGAGGTTATCGCTCTGATAGCGTTCGCCGGCGATCAGCCTTTGGACATCGTGCTATGGCACAATGCGTATCGGCTCTATTCCCCGCGGTCGCTTCGTGTTATCATCGATATGCTGCGGCGGTTGTTCCGATGGCATTCCGGAACTTGCGCGAGAGATCACTGAGGTAGATAATGCGGCTTTTTGGGATGGGCCAGCGAAGACCGAAGCCTTACCGTTCTCACGCGTCGTCGGCCGCTGTAACATAGCGCTGTAGAAAGAGTGCCAGCATTAAAAAAATAAAGAAAGAAAGAAAGAAAGAAGGCAACGGCGTACACCACAAAGATGGAAAACGCAGACGCCGAGATCCAAGCTAAGGTGTTTCGAAGAGGAGCCTTCCAACTCCTTTTCTTGCAAACTGGCATAGATTAAAAAAGAAAAGTAGTGAGAATGGTATCACTATAGTGGGCAGGGTCAGTGGCAACTGACATGTTACGGGGTCGTTCGTAAGGGCTTCGCAAATGAACGATGAAAATACTGTCGATCCTTTCCTTACTGCTTTCTTTTGTGGCCAGGTTTGTGGTTATTAGTATGCATAGTTTGTGGTTATTAGCATATTAGTCAGTGTTCTTATGACATATATGTATACAAAGACCTAGAATTTGACAAGAGAACCACCTCGATGCGATGATCAAGCGCTAGCGCGCCTGAATGGTCCGCGGCGACACAGTAATGAAGTGCTGAGGCAACGCGACGTTCTCTCTTTAGCCTTCGCGTGATATCGGTTGGACTAACGCAGTCGATGATTGTGAGCCAATGACGAGTCCGTAACCCACGTCGCCGAAGAATTCGGTGTATGTATTACAAAAACAATGGTAGTTTCGCCTGATCGGTCTATTGTCAGCTATAACAAGGTATTAGATGCCTACAAGCGTTGTATACCTCTGGGCAGCATTCGCAGTCCGCGAGGTATACCTGTCGCTGCGCAGCAGATGCTACGCTCTCCAAGCCATACCGGCCGAATCTGAACGCTGGCGTTTTGAGGAGCGCGCATGCTCGCCCGATGGATGGAGAAGAGCCACCACAGGAGGCAGCGTGACGTCACGCAGTCGCCATTCGCAGGCGAACGTTGCCTGCTGCCGCTCCTTTACCGTTTCACTCTGCCACGCCTGCGAAACTCGGCACAGTACGCGACGTCCAACACTTGGCGCGCGGGTAGAGCATGGAGGAAGGAAAGCAACTAAGATGGTTTTGAAAAGCAAAGCATTCAATGAGAGGTCGCGGTGTAAATTCCCACAACAAAACAAGAAAAAAAAAAAACATGAAACCCTTCAAAGACGCCGCTATGTTCAATACCGGACTGTGGGAAACAGTTGGTTGTTGCGCTGAAATGTGCGCGGTGGATTAGCTGCACGATATCCGTACTATGGCGCACGCGAGGCAATAGCACGAGTAAAAGGTGTTAATCCCGGCGCTTTCAACAGGTCTACAGAACGAGTCTATAATACGGTACAACACTAGCTTTCACGGTCACCTATTCAAGAAGCGATTGACGTTTACATCTAATCCCGAATTTGGGGCAGACCGTCGACATTGCTTTTCATTTCCCCCTTCTGATATGGAACCCTCGGAAACGTTAATTTCTGCGTTCACATCGCCTAGCTGCCGGCGGCGGGTCAATGACACGTGAGGGCGGTGGGATAAATCTCGTTCCGCTGCTATTTGGATCGGCAGGAAGCGCCCAGCCGCTCGCCGCCTCTAGCTGCGCTATGTGTGGCACGTGCCCCGAGCGAGGTTCGCTGGACGCCCGCTCGGGTCCGCTTTCGCTCCGGCGATTATGCGCACGCATGCACTTCCCCGGGAAGGCGGAAGTCGCCAGCCTCACGTTTACACTGGCGCGTTTTCCCCACTTGCTGGGCGCCGCCCGCATGCGGTAAACCTGCTCGCGAAACAATGCTACACCGCGCCTCGCTAACCCTGTAACGTGTTGCGAAGTAACTAGTCCCCCGACCTTGATGTGTTCACGTTCACTGCCAGTCGTTAGCTGCCGGCGCGTTGGTGTTCACGACTTTGAGTAGTTACGCAAGAAGGTCCTTTGACGCTTTTCCTTTCTTTTTTTTTTTTTTACAGTTACTATATTCAGCGTGATTCCGTAATTAACCTCAGCTAGACATCGGCGCGAAATGCGCGCATGTCATTAGAAATATCTGTTCTTCACGACGAAGTGGACGAGATGTTCTTCATCTTTCACCATAGTTTCTGAAATCGGGGTCGGGGGGCGGAGACAGGTGCTCCTATTTCCTGTTCAATTTGAGACTGGTGCCTGCACGTCACAATCACCTATGCCGTATGCACTTGTTCCGACCACAATGTACGGATTAAGAAGAACATCGCATTTTTTCTCCTACTCACATATTTAATTTTAAAAAGAAACATTACATTTTTCTACAGTCTGCAAGACAGCAGATGCCTGCAGTAAAGACTTCAAAGAGATTTTCGATAGTGCGGTAATTATTGTGACATATAAAGTCAATCCTCTGTAAAGGGGTGTATTGAACAGTTCAGATGGTAGCGTCTGTTCGTAACCGAGAACGCAGGTGACGCAGAGCAGGAACAGCTGGTTGCCCGAACGGCTCACACTCGTGCTAAGCACTGTCGATCCGGCTGGCCCACTGGTTGCACTGCAGACATTGAACAGACGATCTGGCTGGCCTTGTCCATGTGCTCTTCTTCTTCATTGCACATGTTTTGCTACGTAAAAACATCATACGTGTATTTTTCGCAAGCTGCAACACACGACCAATCAGTTAGACATAGCTATGTACTGCTCTTGGATATGGAAATTTGCGCATAAAGGTTCACCTGACAATGTATGACAGCACAGGATGCTCGTCGTAACCTGGGTGCTTCTTGACTACTTCCCTTAAAATATGGATGTTATACAGTCACCGCTCAGTGGACGGATTTGATCAGGAAATGAAAAATTGAGGCGAGCACCCGGCGCAAAACTTGAATCTTACAAGAAGTGTAGGACACTTCATGCGTGATGCTCGACTAACTGAGCGCCTACTTTAAAGAAGAAAAAAAAACACGAGATATTTGCATTAATTGCGGATAAAATAACGCATTCATGTTACCCATTGTTTTGTGTAGCGCAATCCACGTTTTCTGAAGGCACCTTTCATTAACGTTTGTTGCCAAATGGATTTCAATACACTTAAAGAAAATGCGCTGCATATATTAAAAATATTGTGCGCTTTCTTTAGAGCCTCTAAAAGTTCTAGAGCAGCTCTCGCTATGGCAAGAGTTTCAATTTCAGTTTATTATCACTTTAATAAGCATTCATTAGGTGGAGATATTATGCAGACCAGGGTCTTACAAATCAATAACTGCCATGAGGACCCTCGGTTTACAACAATTTGGGCACATAACGTAGGTATAACGAGAAAACATTTTAGAACTACTAGGTAAAGAAGTGAACCCACAAAACGCAATACATTGGTAAGTGCTAATTAGCAAAGAAGTACATATACCATAAGGCATAAATTACAGCAGAACACATTATCGGCCATGAAACTATATGCACAAAATAAGACAGTTCAATTAATGTCTGAGTGCATTCAAAGATCATGATTATTTAAGTGAATGTGGTAGGTCATTCCATATTTTTAACGCTGAAAACGAGGATCTCATTCTTCCATAGTTGGTCTTACATTTAGGTAGTAGCAACTAGTGCAGTTGATATTAGTGAGTAATCTGCAGTCTATGAACTCATAAGCAAGGTGTTTATTAAGTAATTTAAAGAGAATACTCAAATGAACAAGCCAGATACAGGGAGAGTATAGAGTTAGCCTGAAGTAGCGGAATATCATTAGAGTAAAAATAACTGTTGGTAATAATGCGAATAGCCTGGTTCTGTATGTGTTGAATACACGAGAGGTGACAGTTATAGGTGTTTACCCAGGAAAGAAATACGGGATATTTCAATGCGCTCTACAAATTCTCTATCGAAGATTTCGCGTTTGAATCAACATATTAAGGTTGTATTTTTTAAAGTTTTGTTAAAAATTATATTATGGGGTTTTACGTGCCAAAACCACCATCTGATAATGAGGCGCGCCGTAGTGGGGCACTCCGAAATACTTTGGACCACCTTTAACGTGCACCGAAATCTAAATACGAGTACAAGGCTGTTTTCGCATTTCGCCCACATCGAAATGCGGTCGCCGTGGGGATTTGATACCGCGACCTCGTGGTTAGTAGCCCAACACCATACCCACTAAGCTACCACGGTGTGCTTTAAGGCGACAGCCTTTAATGGCTCATACTCGTGGCGTCCGACCGTCTGTCCGTCCGTGCCCTGGAACGGTGCCAGCTGTGGCCTCTCCCCCTCACACTCTCTCAGCAATCACGCGATGGCACAGCGGCGCATAGCAACAGTTGCGCCGCCACAGCTGTGGCCTCTCCCCCTCACACTCTCTCAGCAGTCACGTGATGGCACAGCGGCGCGCGCGCCAACGCTCCTTCGTCAGACGTCTCGTTGCAGCAGTCGTGTTAGTAGACAGTTTTAGTTTGGCGGCGACCGACAGAAAAACAAGCGGGTCAGTGGTCATGGCAGCGAGCAAATCCCGCCTGCATTTTGGTATCGCCCTCGATTTGGCGCTCCTTGCCTATGTGAGGAGCTTAAATCCATTCACGGACCCTGTGCAGTGGGCCGTGATCGCTGCAAAGATGCAGGATATCACTGGGATGCCGTTTATTGCCCGGAATGTCCGCAGTCGAACGGAGCTCCTGCTATCCTATTACGCTGCGAAGGACATAGTCAACCTGAGAAAGTAAGTTCCGAGTCTGACTGCGTGAATTTTAGGGGCGAAGCTCCTTAGGGTGTGGGTCTGTCCCTCCTCTGTAGTATGTAGTAGTAGTCGTCGTAGTAGGTAGCCACGTCTACTTTATGAAAAAAAAATCACAGCATATCCACGGGGTGAATGATGATGAGTGGGCGAAGCTCCGGAGAGAATCATCGGATCTCCCGCTTGAGGGGACGCTAGCACAAACGCGTTAGAAACGTGCAGTACTCTCTAGTAAGGGGGAGCGGCCACAGCGTCTTACGCAGCCATTTACACATGCCGGAACGTGCACCGCGTTTGCCGACGCCATCACATGACTGCTGAGAGAGTATACCCCCCGTATTCATAAATGCTCCTCGACTTGAACTTGACTTGCCACCGCCTTGGGCAGCGCGGTCGAAACGCGTTGAAGGTAAGGCGGAGAGGCCACAGCGTCTTACACCAGCTTCTTACACGTGCCGTAACGCGCTAGCATGAACGCGTTAGAAACGCGCTAGAAACGCGGCCTTTCGTTAATGTTGGGTATTTATTGCCATCGTGGTGCGTGTGTCTATGTGCGCTTCGTGGCGTAGTGGTTAGCGCCGCGTGTTCGGAAGCGAGGGGTCCCTGGTTCAATTCCGAGCTACGGACACAACTTTCGGAATTTTTTTTTTCATAAAACGCCGGAAGCGTTCTCCGGAAGCCGGAAGCTGGCTTCCGGAAGCGGCACCGGAAGTGGAAGCGGAACCGGAAGTGCAACCGGAAGCGGAAGTCGGCTTCCGGTTATACTATACGTATATATGGGTATACATACATATACGGACACACAGCGCCATCTATTGAGCAATTCATAAAACTAGACGTGGCTACCTACTACGATGGGGACGAAAGGGTGCCGCTATAAGGAGCTTCGCCCCTAAAAAAATTCCGAAAGTTGTGTCCGTAGCGCGTAATCGAACCAGGGACCCCTCGCTTCCGAGCGCGCGGCGCTAACCACTACGCCACGAAGCGCAGATGGACCCATGCACCACGATGACAATAAATACCCAACATTAACGAAAGACTGCGCGTTTCTAACGCGTTTGTGCTAGCGCGTTACGGCCCGTGTAAGAAGCTGGTGTAAGACGCTGTGGCCTCTCCGCCTTACCCCCGTATTCATAAACGCTTCTCGACTTGAACTTGACTTGCCACCGCCTTGGGCAGCGCGCTCGAAACGCGTTGAAAGCGGTGGCAAGTCAAGTTCAAGTCGAGGAGCGTTTATGAATACGGGGGTTATACTCTCTCAGCAGTCATGTGATGGCGTCGGCAAACGCGGTGCACGTTCCGGCATGTATAAACGGCTGCGTAAGACGCTGTGGCCTCTCCCCCTTACTAGAGAGTACTGCACGTTTCTAACGCGTTTGTGCTAGCGTCCCCTTAAGCGGGAGATGGTGCAATTATAATGAAGGGCGCTGTTATAAAATAGGAATGACGTCACATATGACGCGTGTCATTGGTGGAAGTCAATCGTTCGATTTAGTGCGGCGAGACTGGGCGAATTACACGGAAGATTCACGGTTTACCGATGATTCCCTCGGGAGCTTCGCCCACTCATCATCATTCACCCCGCGGATATGCGGTGTTTTTTTTTGTTCGGAAATTGCTTGCGAATTTGTGCACCACACGATTGTTTCACCATCTGTCTGGATAGGCGAGCCGCCGGAGCAAAAGGCACAGTGCATCACGGCCGACCACCGCCACTTTTTGAGCACTGCATATTTTGTCGGGGATCAGCAGCAGACGAACAAGTTCACTCAGATCCCGTTTCTCGAAGCGGAATTGTTGTCGAAACAACGTCGACTCCAGTTTGTCCACATCGAGGAGTCCGTTGCGCGAGCTGTATCGCAGCAGCTCACTTTCACGATCGCGCCTTATGCGGTATTCTATGTCGTCAAGGCTGCAATCGCCTTTCAAAAGCCACCGCTCGCGGGTTGTGAGCATCAGATCGTCTATTTCTTGCCATGAAAGAATAGCCAAAAGGCGGCGATTCCACAAGATGCTTGACGGCATTTTCTTCCCTTGCTGCTGCTCGCCTGAACACAAAATCGGCGCGAACGGCGCGAAAAAAGCTTGGCTTGTCTCGTGCCTTGACTTGTGACAACCAATGTTGGCTATACGAGTTTATTGCTTAGGCACTAGATGGCGCCAAGTAGCACTCCGAGGCAAGGGTGTTGACGCTTAGGCGCACTCCACGTTTCAGATGTTGCGCGCAGTAAACTAATGCTGTGGGGGACAGCCTCAACCGTAACGTACGTAGCGCGCGGACGTTGCGTACGTACTGTCTAGCGCACGCTAAACTAAAACTGTCTAGTATCCGACTCCCAAGCGGCCCGTAATGATTCCACGGCAAGCGGTTCGGAGAAGCGCCCCAAGAATGTGGATTCCCTCGATACCAAACGCCAGAAGAAGAATGAGCGAATGCGCATGCGGTGGTAGTCAGTCGAATGGGCACAGGCTTTCGCCAAACACACTTTGGAATTTACAAAGTGTCCTTCAATTTTTTTAAGTTTTGTTAAGTAATGACTTCAGGTAATAGAAAAATATATTTTGAGTTACTCCAGACGACCGTTAACAATACAGCGTTGCTTGTATTAGCGTAGCGCACAATGTTTTTTAGGCTTCTCACAAGTTAGAATGAAGTCCCGTTATCTTATGCCAGGTGTTTCTCTTTGCGCGAAACACTGTAAAATAAAAAAGCTATCTTATCCAGGCGCTGCCGCTTTTGCGGACGGGCTACGTGATTAGTCAGACATTGACAGTTAGAAAAACGTTAAATAATTATTTCGCTCAATAACTAGAATATGAGAATAACATTATGATTACTAACATTAGGGGGTATCTAATTGCGATTCACGGAGCTGAGGAGTAGTGAAGTCATGTCTTCTCAGCAGAAATCCTCACTAGCACCACTTTTGAGAAATGCGACCTTGAAGTTTGCAACAAAGTACATTGGCGTTCTGGTTATTAGTCTCCCAAAAAACGTGCGTCTAACATTTTGGCACGATCTTAACTGGAACGTTGAGGCATCTTTTAGCAGATTTTCGGTACTGACATCCCGAGAGTGTTGCCATAGTCTTCGGGATTCGCACGCAGAATGTGTTTGGGCACGCACTTTCGCGACGGCTCATCCCGAGCTGTCGACTGAGCCGTTGTCCAAGTGAGCGTGCAGCTATTTGCGGATTATCGAAATTTTCACCACACATGTTGAAGCGCCTTGCAGTGGCTGGTCTCTATTTCGAGAAGAGAATGCTCGAGTAGCCATAAGTGCAACATTTAGGCTGTTGTGGGAGCAGCGGCCTTTCGCGCCAGACGCTTCTTCTCGAGATTATCTTGTCTCAACATCTTCGTTTCCATAGTATAATGCTAGTGCAGCGCACAATGACGATTAGAAGGTACATGAACACACAGACAAGGTGCAGTGTCTGCGTGTTCATGCGCCTTTTAATGTCATCGTCTGTACGATCTACACCAGTATTTCAAGATGACACACCAACAAGCCCAAATGTGACACTACGTGTGTTCTCTCTCATCTTGTTATACCGTGCGGGCATGGTCTTATATTTGAAAATCTGGCGGTGAAACATGGTGAAAATCTGTAGCCATACTAACAACATGAAATTAAAAAAGATCGTCCACACCTGCAGAAGTATTCAGCAACTGCACATATCAGAAAACAATAAGCCTCTGCTGGAATTTTACGTAATGGGGTAACATAATTGTTTTGCGTTTCAACTCGTTTGTGAAGTCTCTTGTTCAAAGACTCTCGTCTGTCATATGCGCCTCCGAGATTTGCGCCGTATTACTTATCATGACGAGTTATAGTACTTATCTTTACTACTGGTTGCGTCATCTTCCCTGAAGTCTTTTTTGTGTCATAAGTCTAAACGTGAAAAAAAAACGCATAAAGTAGGGAAAGACACAGAGGTATATATACAGAGTGAAATATCGAAGGCAACAGACATCGAGCACCGAGTGCATGCCAGGTGGCGCCCCAATACCACTCCACAGCGATCGTTGACACATCACAAAAGTGCTTGGTAACCGCGCTTTGGTAGCGGAATTTCGTCTGCGTGCACGTCAAGCGGTGATGGATGAGCGAGATCACGTGCTTAAAGCGGAACCGTGCGCAAGAGAGACCCGCGCTTTGCTCTCGCCAACCCTTTCTGTCCCTGTTTTAGTATAATCACTCAATGAGCCATTCATTTTTTTCTTGCTTTTGCTTAGGCTATGAGCTGCAGCGCCCTAAAGCTATTTTTTCAAAAAGCTATACAAAACACAAGCTTGGATCTCTTACGGGCAACACGTTGAGCATGGTTGTGAGTATCCGGCAGTGCGGCTACATTCGCTGAATTGCAACCGACTGCGTTGGTTTATCACCGGCATTCCTTGGACTCCGAGTTACTTTATATGCGTATGTTTTTCGACTTCAAAAAACGGCTCAGAAAGAAGGCAACGACTTTCAACTCTGACCGAATGCAGGCTCATATGGGAGAAGAGTCAGTCGCAACGGATTTTTGGCGTAAGCAACTAGCGCGAGCCATGCTTCCAAACACCGTTCTAGGTCGCAACCGCAGGAGTCCGGCTTCCACGTTCCTTCCTGGTCTTTGTTCGCGCTGCGAGATCGAGTGCTGGTGTTGCGCAACCGAGGCCGGTCGCCGATATCCGCCGCACGCTCCATGTTTTCGAGCACGATTGATAAGCAAAGCAGGAGCCAGCAGCGTTGAGCCAGACATTGACGCAGTCAGACAAAAGAGAAAACAAAAGAAATTAGCCAGTGTCATCGCGCATGTGTGGACCGAGACGCGGCCGAGCCGCCCGTCTGGGCGATATCACCGTGTGCAGTACACGATAGGGGCCGCGCTTACGAGCGCTGGATTGCCTGTTGTTTCTGGACGCAGCCTTGTTTGCTCTGCACACACGTTCATGTGTGTGTGTGTGTGTGTGTACGCACGTTCCAACAAACATCTTCTTGCCTGGTAACAAAGCAAGCGAAGCGCCACACAGTGCTATCTGACATGCACGTGAGGTTGGAAGTCCTAGGGGCGGCGCACGTGTGGGCACTTCACTTTCTCTGGCGTAGAGAACTAACATATCCGCGGTCACGAGACCCTGGACTCGGGTCGCGTGATGCTTGGTGTTAACACGCGGTACCGGCTCTGGCCGGACGGAACGAGCTGCACATTTGTCCTTATTTTTTATTTTATTTTTTTGTCGTTGCTGGCTCGCGCGGTTGCGCTGCTTGTTTCCTCGTCGACCGTATTGTGGCCGTTATTGTTTTGCATTCTACATAGCCTCGCTGAACGAAGCATAACCCTTTCCTACTTGCCGTGTTACCACCCGACCCCTGTCGAAAGCGCGTGCATCGCACCGGCAAACCGGAAATACGATTGAGCAGCGGCACTGGGGTCACGATCCTATTACCGGTTTGATGATCCCTTCGCGGCCTCAGTTCGATGAACGCACGCTTTCACTTGCGAACGCCCGCCGCAAACAGACGCCTCGGCGCTTGATTAATTGATTGAATTTATTGCGACAACACTTGGGGGGGCCATGTAGCAAAACTGAATTACTTTCGACCGATCAGGCAAAAATCGCAGCGTAAGAGCATGCCGCCCACATCGCAATGGGGCTGCCGTAGCCTGAAATCAGCTATGTCGTGCATGGATACCACGCAGCAAGGCGTCGTAGCTGCCGGGTCAGCACGGAGTTCGTAACAGACTTTGAAGCGAGAATGTAATTCAACAGTTTTAAACAATGCACTCTTGGAACAGCGGGCTCATTCACTGTCGCGGAGCTGTCGTGTTATCCGAAGCTGGGACACTGAGCGGTACGTTCTTTCACTTTTACTGTTAATGTGTTTCGCTTTCTTTGAGAACTAACCGTAATTTCTTGTGGGTGTCGAACCATTTCTGTGGGCAATCCCCAAGACAGTGCGCAATAACATAGAGGTAAAAACCTCACGGGGGTACGGTTCCACCGTCAGGTGGTAGCCATACTACCGTTGATATGAAGAGCTGTTTCGCATTCTTACCCAATGATAGATAGAATCTGTCGATAGAGACGCTGCGCCTTTGGTCAAACAGCTGTTGTTTAAAACGCTGCACGGGGTTACAAAGTCATCCGAGGAGAGGGCGCTTGATGTACCGGTTGGCTCCTGCGTACGGGCAAGCTATGGTAGTAAGGGGAACACCACCCTTAAAGCACCATGCAACAAAGTGCCACAAATAACCGCCCCTAAAAACAGGCTTAACACACTCTTGTATGGAACTGGGGTTGGTTATTCATAATTTTTAATGCGATTATCATTCTCAGGGAATTTCACCGACTTTCCGGGGCTATGTATGTATGTATGTATGTATGTATGTATGTATGTATGTATGTATGTATGTATGTATGTATGTATGTATGTATGTATGTATGTATGTATGTATGTATGTATGTATGTATGTATGTATGTATGTATGTATGTATGTATGTATGTATGTATGTATGTACGTTTTCTAACCGTGTTCCCACCAACCTGGGTCACTGTGTAGTCCATAGTTGAATGGGTAGAGCATCAGGCAGGCTGATGGGACATGAATGACCCATCACCTCCAGAGGGAAGCTCGAGATAGTAGCCCAGCTGCATGTACAGAGTAGCCCGGTTGCATGTACATTCATCGTGAGATGGGTTCTGCCGCAATTTTCACCTAATTTTCTCACCTATGACTTCAAGCAAACTACTGCTTCTCTCAAACAAATCACTTTAGAATTCCGACCTCGCAAGCCATCGCAGCAGATAACTACCAATATACTGCTGCAGTTCTTACTGACAACAAATCTGCAGAAGTGACTCCAGCACTGAAGACTGTTAACTGTTATTCTGTGAACAGCAGTGATTGTGTGCTTGTACTTTGTTTCTCTCTCTCTCTCTATTTTAGTCTTATCTTTCTACGTTCCCCTCCACCACGGCCCAGTGCAGGGTAGCAGATAGGATTTTTCTTCTGGCTAACATCCCTGTCTTTCCTTTCTGTCCCTGTCTCTATCTCTCTCTCTCTCTCTCTCTCTGCTTAACTCCGATTAATCTTCTTTGCCGCCAAGGACTGTTAGCGCTTATCGCGTAAGTTGACACGACCAGTTTTGTCCACCTGAGGGGAAATGAACGCCCATTGTTCGTTCTCCTGCGCCCGAAATTCCCCGAGATACGAAAACTACGCTCATTGAGCTGGTGGCTCACACATTGGTCTTTTAAAACTGATATAGAACCTTTTAGTGTGTTTGAATCATCCAAAGTGTGTAGTTTGCGCACATATCGCCACTTTATCTTGTTTGTATTTTTGCAAACAATCTAAATCATAAAACACCGATCTTGCTGCAAAACTGAACCCAGAAGCGGTATGCGCGATTTTTTTTATTATTATTGCCCGCCGCTCCAGTATAAGAAAGCGTCGTCCGCAGTTCTAATTCGAGCTCGTAACATGAGACTTCACAGGAAATTTTCAAATGCAGATTTGTACCAGTACATACATATGCTCGGACGTTGATACAGAAAAATGGACGGGATCGGGACGGTTCGTCAAGTCCTTCTTCCTTGTAGACTCCTGTTAAATGCCTTTACGAGTACAGTCGATCCTCAAGTTATGATTATGGACATAGCTGCCGGGTCAAAAGAAGCCACATTAGTCGTGCTATGCTGTAACATTGTGTGTGGAGCTGCTAAGGAATCTTACTGGCATTCCCTGCCATCCGTTATACCTCAATATATAGAATGACGGAGCAGTGACTCAAATCAGAATATTTATTCCAAAGTGCAGTCTGTACACAAATGCCAAGCCAACAAAGCTGGTTTAAACATTTGTGACTAGGCGCTTTAGCGACCGTGATGAGGCCGTTGTTACAACATATCGTCATTAATATAGAAATGGAAAGAAAGTCAGTACAAATGCATGGTATAAAAGATGACAAAGGGTGGAGGTTCTTAAAAATTATTCTGATGATTACAAAATAATGAATACATGTAACAATTTCGCTAAACTAGACAAGGATGACGCGACAATATTAACAAACAAAGGAAAGAGGAAAGTGAAAAATAACAAAAGGCCTGGCATCTCACAAAGTATTACGGTGTTCCACGCAACAGCGAACGTATGCAATGATTTTAGCAAGGCAAACAAGGATGAGTAATTAATATTTAGAACAATCTAGAATACTGAGAATGAATTCCAACAAATATAAGTCAAAGACATCAAAAATTGGTCACAGAAACTTCTCAGCCCTAACTTTCGCCCCTCCTACGCTCTTTCTCTCTCCACGACCCTGCGCTCTCGAAAAGCGCGCATGTATCTCTCCGTCTCGCCTGCTTGGTGCCGCGGTATCATGCATATAGGGCTGCAACGGAGAAAAACGGGTAACGGCGCCCGCCTGTTTTGCCGGTCAGCGATGTAGCCGGAAAAACAACGTGCTCTCGATCGCTCGCCGGAAGGGAAGCGTTTCCTTCCTCGTTCGGAGAGGTCGCATGCGATCCGCCTTTGCGAGCCGCACAGACCGGAAGTCGTTCGCGCAGCCGCGCGCGCTCTCTTTTCATCTTCAGCGTTCCATGGGCTTCGATGCTGCAGGAAAAGGGGAACGCGCCAACACTATAACAGCAGTCAACACGAACTACAGCAACAGCAACATTGACGACACATGCAGAAAGACCAAATCTCACAAACCAAAGCTCACAAACCAAAGAAAAAAAAATGAATACAGTTCCGCTACATGCGCAAGGTTCTGAGCGTCCCTCGAAATACGGTGGCCTCTAAATGAAGCCCACGCGTCCGCGTAAGTGTGGGAGCAGCAACTTTCCCTTCCTCGAAAAACAAAAGTTGGCTGGTCAAACCATGCGGCAGGGCGTAGAAGATGGCAGGAGCCCGAAAGTCTGATTGGCGTTTGCGGAAGAATGCGCCAATCCCACCTGACTGTAGCAGAAAACAAGAAACGCACATACCGCAGATTTAGTGCTTGTAGTTTCGAAGTGTCACTGGGATCTGTTTTGACAGGCATCTGTATCTGCTGGCCCTTCCACCGTGCATCCTTAGAGGAAAAGCAACTGACGGGCGTCAACATATCAGCCTGTTGCATGTTTTGAATCTCAGGAGCCTTGAGTCGCAGTTCCAACCAGAAGGGAAAAAAAAAACACGTGGATCAGATAGCGGGAACACAAGAAAGTAATAATATACTTGGCGGTGCATCGGGACGCCTTACAAAGGCATATATAATTAAAGTAAATGTCGCTGGAATAAAGGTTACTAACTGAAACTACTCAAGTATAGCTCAGGTACCCCAAGCTTTTCCTTTGTACAAGAACTATTTGCCACTAACCGGAGGCCTTCGCGAATAAATTAATTTCAACATTATTCGATGACCATATCAGATTCCTGGGCCGGTATTTTGTAGCGATGCCTTTGAAGTAATAATGCCTTTTCGCGCTTATCGCGCTTTGTCAGTGGTCAGAGCGATGGTCCGCTCACGATATCAACGTTGATAACGCGAGCGGACCGTCGCTCTGACCACTGACAAAGCGCGATAAGCGCGAAAAGGCATTATTACTTTAAAGGCATCGCTACAAAATACCGACCCTGTTCTTCACATGCGGCCTTACATACCGAAAGGTTCCATTGTGTGACTTTGCCCAGTCGATGTCCAACTCGAGATAAAACTCATTTGCTCCCGTACAAATCTGTTTTCATTTTCACCGCTCCTTCTCGCTATCCGACATTCGAATATACTCCCAGCTGATATCTCACGTGCTACTACGGTGAAGCACTTGTAAACAGTCTCAAGTGCTTTTTATGTCTGCCAATTTTCTATTGCTGCTATTAAGAGAGAGAGAGAGAGAGGAAAGGCAGGGAGGTTAACCAGAAGCGAGTTTCCGGTTTGCTAACCAGCACTGGGGTGGGGGATATATGGGCTGGAAATAGGGTAAAGAGGGAGATAGAGAGGGGGAAAAAGAAAAAGAACACAGGAATAGGTAACAGAAAACGCGTTCCCATCACAGACGTTCACACAGGCTGGTCGATTTCAAGAAGCGCAGTAGCGCTTGCACGGCCTTCTGATGCGATGTGAAGTCGCGTCGATGTTGCAGAATTCTTTCTTCCGACGGAGGCTGGTCGTCCAACTGGTTCAGCACGACGGAAAGTGATTGTCTCTGCACATTGCATTGTGGGCACTGACAAAGAACATGACGAATCGTTTTCGCGCCCACACAATCGCCACATGCTGCGCTGTCGGCCATCCCTATGCGGAACGCGTAGGCATTGGTAAACGCGACGCCCAACCACAGGCTACAAGGAAGGGTCGCGTCTCTCCGGGGAAGTCTTGGTGGAAGTCGAAGGCTTAAGGTTGGATCCAAGGTGTAAAATCGGGTGTGCATAAAATGTGGTTTATTCCACTCTGACGAAGTGCGTTCGCGTGCAAGTAGGCGGAGCATCCTTGCAGCATCTGTCCTATATAGACAGCGGGATCGATAGGTGGTTGTGTTCTTCATGAGCTGAACGAGCAGCTTGATCGGCACGTTCATTGCCAATGTGTTGGTATTACTTGTGCACTCTCATTATGAATGTCTTTTCTTTCCGTTGTTCATGTCTGTCACTATGGTAAGAAGTTGTGCTAATTTGTTCATTCATTTTAAAGCCACCTATGCAATGTCCTCCTAAGCTTTTCATGTACGTGAACAACCAGGGACAGTGCCGCTTCGCATATACGAACTGCTTGAACACGAGTTCTGCAGCTTCGGCGCAACGCTTTGAAGGGTTAAGCGGATAAGTTGAGAACGCAGGAAGGACTTGTCTAAAAAAAAAAGCGCTTTAAAAAATTATATTCCCTTACGATGCCGTCGACGCAAAGAGGATGCCATGTTTATCAGCAATATTGAGTATACGCCGCACAGAGGTATCTCAAGCTCACAGCTAAAACGGGTCGTTTGATCGAGTACTTATAGACCCTCTTCGCGTCGATCCCGTGGGTGCCGTCCATGTTTGATCACGTCGTGACGCGTCCATTACTTGCCTCCGTTTGCTCCGTAATTACAATGGGTGTGCTCATACACACCCATTGCGCTTCGTCCCGGTGCATCCTCTGTTTCGGCGGATATCAGAGATACTGACTGGGTGAACGACCCGAAGATTTGGCCACAGCTTCAAAGGACATGTGCGCTTTCAGAGCTTATTACGGCTTGTCGAAACGGCGCGAGCAGCGTATACGGTGCTCGTACTAAAAGCGGCGCTGTAGAAATGTATTCGAAGTGGCGCAAGCTTCCCGCTTATGAATTAATTAAATTAAATCGGGATCAGTGTGTTTCGCTCATCGTTCTTTATTTGGCCAACACTTTGGAACAGCGGCTTGTCATGCTTCTGACTCACAAAAGTTCCTCGGTACGGTCATTATCCGATCGTTTATTTCCTGCCTAATCACTCGCGGGTTTGCTCAGTTGCGATAAATTTATTCTCGCTGCGCACAAGGCTTGGAACTCAGATAGATGTTCTGTGCTTTTATAGCTTCTAGCAAAGTGGTATTATCGCGTCACTCGCTTACTCTGTGGACCGTCGCATTCAGCTCCGAGCATTCGTGTGTTGTCGGTGCAGTCGCCGTCACCCATGCTTCGGCACATTGATTCAAGTGTGCGCCCATTCACCTGTTCGTTGGCGACCGTAAGTTTGGTGTGTGAGTTTAGGGTGGATTTGCGTAGATGACGTGCGAGAAACTGACTATGCCAGGAAGCGGCGATACTCCCGTTGTCACTGCGTAACGAACGGTTCTCACTCTTGCCGACGTTCCGGGGTTAAACTCATTTTCTAGGAGGTTAGCGATACAATGCCTGCAGATGAGTGTATTATTTTTTTTATCCTCGAGGAAAGCGGGGCATCGCGAAGAGCCGGCAACACAAACAAAGTTTCCTGTCGTCCAACCAGCCACCTTCTACGATATCCGCAGAAACAGAGGTTTGCTGAGCCGCACTGACGTCATGCATATCCAGTGTAAATACCGAGGCAACGGACGCAGCTGAGGCAAGCAATGGACGCGTCACCACGTGATCGGACGTAGCGTCGCCCAGGGGTTCGCCATGAAAAGGGTCTATAGTGTCCTGTAAATGGCTCCCGGAGCCACATATAGGGAAAGTACATGAAATAGATCGCCTAACGCCATCTTTTGTACAACGCACGAAGCGAGGAAACGCGCAGCACATACGCGCAGCGCTGAAGGACGCGGAGGCTACTGGGAGAGACGACGATGTAGCAAAACCCGAGGAGTAAGCCTATAAAGCCGCAGCTTTGTCGATAATGCGACCCAGTGACGTGAAAGTGACGCGATATTATGCATAGCAAGTCTTGCACTTTTTCGTGATGGATCGGTTAGTATTCGCAGGAGCACGCAAGCAATTTCTTTTCGAGAAGAAAAGGTTAAGTCAGTGATACCTCTAGACCCAGTCGACTTCGTTTGGGTAGGTGGCACTCCTATGTTGTGGAGTGCTACAACATAGAAATTTGTAAATTTGTAATTGTAAATTGCAATATGGGCCATAAGGTAATTAGTTAAATACGTAATTAGGTGAAATTTCGTTGATTTGTTGGTTATGCATTTCAGTTTTTTGTCCGAATAATGTCCACCTCTTCGAGTAGACCAGCTCACGAACTAGAATTGTGCTATCTGCCACAGGCAACCTTTAAAGACTTTTTGAAAGTGTTCGCTGAAACACCCGGTATGACAAACAAAAGTGACGGAGCTAAAATGTCTGACTGGCAGTCCTGTGCGGCCAAAGTTCGAATCTTCGCGCTTCGCGGGGCACAGCGATTTAGTCTTTATTTACTTAAAAAATTCGGGCAAAGGGCTCTGGAATTCCAGCGATGGGCACCAGCGGGGGGCAGACATCTAAATGATTAAGGGAATGAACTGATACTAACACTGTAAAAAACATTTGTTCTCATCTGTGGATCGAACCAGGAAATATTTTCTTTTCCCGGCAGTCCCGCACTACGACCTAACCAAAAGTATATAGTAATCCGAATAGCTGGAGCACTCGAAGGGCTGGGAAAATTGCCAGTAATAAATTATTCATTTAAGCTCTGTGTTATCGTTTCGACAACGAAGGTTCCTTAACGTGCGAACCTACAAATTGGTCCCCTTTGCAGCATTCTGCTATACAGTCAGGTCGAACAGAAAACTTGTTCTACCTTGCGGAGTGCCGCAAAGCTTTCTTTTTAGTACATGTTTTCCATCTCTTCACACGTCGTGCTTTCCTCTTTTGCCGCAGCTGGCCGGTGAAGGCGAGTTCCCGTGGAGTCCGTGGACGCAGGGCGTTGTGCTGGGCGCCTTCTTCTACGGCTACGCGGCCACGCAGATGCCAGGCGGATGGCTGGCCGGACACGTCGGCGGAAAGTGGCCCTTCGGACTCGGACTGCTGGGCACAGCCCTGGGTTCCCTGGTGACGCCCGCCGCCGCACGTGTCGCCCACTCGTCCTCCTCTCCGGACGCCGGAGCGGCAGCGCTGGTCGCGGTGCGGGTGCTCGAGGGACTCGGCGAGGTAGGTAATGTGAGCGAGTATATAGTATACGCCAAAAGTGCACGGAGCGTCAGATATGAGAGAATGTTGGAATTCCGAGCAGTTTGCAAGTAAAAGCGCACAGTGGTGTTTTTTTTTTTTTTTTTGTATACTATAGAGTACAGGCTCTATAAAGCCGAATACGATACCGCGTTCCCCCACTGCGAAAAACAATTCAGCTTCCTCTCAGATCTACTGTTCCGTAAAATATGACGCCGACTGTACACTCTCTAATTTCTCTCAAGCATGCGTTCCTTCCATTTCTCACACGTTCATTATTCCGATAGCAATTGTACGGAAACTCTAGCAGAATTTCCGCCGTCGGCGTTAGGCATCGGCGTCACCGTGGGGATCCATAAGGAGACTTCGGTATGCGAGGTAGATGCTATATGACTGAAACTTCGAAGTTACTCTGACCCTGCTTTATGGTCTTGACTGATTTATTGATCATAAGTTCACAAATCAAACCACACACACACCCACGACGTCTCTCATTACCCGCTGTGTAGCTAGTATTAGAGCACTGCACGGGCTCGGGCTTACCGAAAACCCGGGCCATGGCTGGGCTCAGGTTTTTTGACGCGGGCCCGGGCCGGGCTCGTGCTTTCTGGTGGTGTGCATGTGACGTGCAGCGAGTTATTCTCGGGCGTCTAAACTTTGAAAAACATTATTTTTCGGTCTCGGACCGGTTTCGGGCCGGTTTCTGGCCGGTTTCGAGTTGGGCTCGGGCCGGGCTCGGGCCTAAGGTAAAGGGGTGGCGGGCCGGGCCGGGCGGGTAACGTAGATTATTTCCGGGCCCGGGCCGGGCCCGGGTTTCGCCATAAGTCTTTTGATCGGGCTCGGGCGGGCCGCCCAACGTAAAAACTGGCCCGGGCCGGGCCCGGGCTGAAAAAATCGGCCCGTGCAGTGCTCTAGCTTTTATATGTTAATTCCAGTGAATTTATCAATTAGATAATAAATCGGAAGTTATCTGATGCAAGATGGAAGCATATCATAGTGCAAGAAGTGTGGAACTCTAGCCCCGGCACCTCGCTCACGTCATGAATCTCACGGCTGCGCGCAGGGCGTCACGTACCCGGCCATGTTCAGCATGGTGGCCGAGTGGGCACCTCCTCACGAGCGTGGATCTCTGCTCGCCGTGGCATACGTGGGTGCCAACGTGGGTGCCATCCTGGCCATGCCCATGACGGCTATGCTGTGCGACACCATCGGGTGGGAGGCCGCATTTTACGTTTTCGGTGAGTGCTGCATGGCGTTTCTTAGCCGTTGTCGCCGTCATAATTAATATTATTAGCGTATCTTTCATTCAACTATAATGCAAAAGCCCTTTACCAACGACCGCCAATTGGCCATATGTCTTTTGTGCCAACCGTCTCCACATTCTGCCGGCAAATTTCCTTGTGTCATGGGCTGTCCAACGGGCCCGCGACGCGGCGAAGAGACTCGGCCTCTCTGTCCCGACGTGGGAGCGGCCCGCTGCGCGCTAGCGCGCGCCCTAAAGGACACTAATAAAGTTCTCCATCCATCCATCCATCACACCCACCTCGTTCTCGGCGGTCCTCGACTGTGTTTTCTATTCTTATGCCTTCCTTATTGGATTGGCCAACAGCCCCACGTGCGACACATGCAGCAGGGATGAGACGCTCGCACGCATTATCTGTGTCTGCCGACGTTAGAGTGCCGAGAGGCAATTGATGTGCGGAGTGATGGACCAATTGGATAATCGGCCACTATCAAAACTGAAAGCGCTGGGCCAGTGTTCCGCATGAACATCCACGCAGTCCTTATTCGCGCTACTAAGATTCTTGTGATTTACGGGGCTTCAAGATAGAATTTAAGAGCGCCGCCCCCTGCCACTCTATAGTGTACGGTGAATTTTTAATTGTAATGTACCTTTCTTTCCTGATATTGAGGATAAAATGCTTATACTACTGTAAGACAGAATGCTATGTATTTTTTAGAAAATATAACCTCATTGTCATTACAGGAGCTTTTCTGTTTTTGTGGTGTATTAAAATCAACTTTGGTCAAAATAAGAAAAATTATTGTGAGCGAGCGAGTGCCAGTAGCGCGAGTCGGCCCACACCGGCCACCAATCGTCGGTCAGAAATCGAAAAACATAGAAACCCAGCAGAAGACCCAGCTCTGACGGAACGGTTCGGCACGGCTCATTCAAGGAGAGAGGACCGGCTTCCTCACTCCGAAAGAACCGCCGCTCACTTACTTAACCACGGCTTCCTCTGTCTTCAAAAGAGCGGCCCACTGCTGAGCGCTCAGGAGCGAGCCGGATCTTTTGAAGAGCGAGAGAGCCGAGGCGAAAAGAACGGCCCGCTCCTGAGCGCTCAGGAGTGAGCCGGATCTTTCGAAGAGCGAGAGAGCCGAGGCGAAAAGAACGGCCCGCTCCTGAGCGCTCAGGAGTGAGCCGGATCTTTCGAAGAGCGAGAGAGCCGAGGCGAAAAGAACGGCCCGCTCCTGAGCGCTCAGGAGTGAGCCGGATCTTTCGAAGAGCGAGAGAGCCGAGGCGAAAAGAACGGCCCGCTCCTGAGCGCTCAGGAGTGAGCCGGATCTTTCGAAGAGCGAGAGAGCCGAGGCGAAAAGAACGGCCCGCTCCTGAGCGCTCAGGAGTGAGCCGGATCTTTCGAAGAGCGAGAGAGCCGAGGCGAAAAGAACGGCCCGCTCCTGAGCGCTCAGGAGCGCTCAGGAGCGAGCCGGATCTTTTGAGCCGCTCTTTTGAAGAGCGAGTGAGCGGTGGTTCAGTAAGTGAACGGTTCAGTAAGTGAGCGGCGGTTCTTTCGTTCTTCAGCCGAAGGCGAGGGGGTGAAGGCGACTCTTGCGAGGAAGGGCGGGAGGGCAGTTGCTTTCTCGTACCGCTAATGGATGGTACGCGGTTTGTTTGTGCTCGTCTCTCTTTCTCTCTCGCCCCATGCAGGGTAGCCAACCGGAACTACTTCTGGTTAACCTCCTTGCCTTTCGCCTTTTTTTCGCATACGTTCTCTGTCTCTCTCTTCCCTTTGCATCTGGGGCCGAATTAGCGAAACATACCTTTTTTCCCACTTGTGCCCCGCCTAGGAACCGGAAGATTTCGATAACGAGCCTACAATATTGTCACGTTGTAGTGGCGGTGAAGAACCTGACATTCGCAAAACTATGTGTCACCAATTAACTCTTTATTTGGACAAACCGCTGCCCAGAAAAATGAATTACACTCAAAGCACAACGATCGCGGCGCGCACAGTCGGTGATCGTCGAAAATATGATCTGCGAGTCACGTGCATCAGCCATTTATACATGACTTTTCGAAGATTCCAGCGCAATCGCTAGTGATCGCGTGCCTTCCAGAATGTACAATACTATTCGCGTCACGGATGCAATCTGATTAGACAAGGTTTGGCTACAACACACTGAACTGATGGATTCGGCAAGAACGATCGAGAATGTTCTGATGCATGCAGGCGCGGGTTGCACTGCGTAATAACTTTTAATATTTGTTAGCCTGTGAAATGCGGTCACCGAAAAAAGATAACTAAGTACGCTTGTCAATACCCGCCAATGACCGACAGTTCATACGTACAAAACCCTTTGCGAATTTCATCGCAGGTTCTTAATGGCCAAAAAGAAAAAGAACGTTTAGGTCACGCTAGCAACTCAGTAAGAACGTTTGTATGAATTGCCTACTTTATGACTCGCAAGGACTGCTTTGAAGCAACACTGAATTACCATGATGACGGCTGTCCGTAAACTGTCAGAAAGGTGCTTGAGCTGCGGAATAGTTCTAACACACAAGGCGGAGTTCTCAAAGCTTTATTTTGTTCCTTAACGGGCAGTTTATTTGGGCTCATTATTGACATGTATTTTTTCTATTTATTTGGTTTCTATGTTTTCGTTTTGTTGTAATTTAGA
This sequence comes from Dermacentor silvarum, assembly GCF_013339745.2. NCBI lineage: Eukaryota > Metazoa > Arthropoda > Arachnida > Ixodida > Ixodidae > Dermacentor > Dermacentor silvarum. Next base: position 128,314,959 of record NC_051157.2, read on the forward strand.
TGTTCATTTGCCAATTTATTATTGTTCTGGTTGAGACACGCTGCCTGCTGTTCTCTTGTCCTGTATTCATATTAGAGCTCTTTATATGTGATGTCCAGTACGTAGTGCTTGTACGAATGGTCTCTACCCCTCGTCTGCATCACTCTTCGATTCTAGCAAATCGAGGCCAAAATTTTCTTAATGTCCGCTTTCTGATTTCACTCTTTCCGTACACCATTTCTCACTGTTAATATGACAATCATATTTTTTTAGAGAGCCGGCTACGAAAACGGCAAACGTTTCGCATACCATAGAATGCCATAAAATAAAGTCTATCAGTCCAAATTCACTTGCAGTCAGAAGTCTAAAATTTATCTACAGGAATCGATAAAAAGTTGGCCGCTCTTCCACAAAGTCGATATTGCCCGAGGACATTCTTATTCTCTGAAACAGATGAAAAACACTTGTGAAACGTCAACCAGTCCTGTACTAGAATCAGCCCTTCATAAATTTTATGCGATGTCGCTCTGGTGACAAGATTTAATAGGTTTATCCCTGTCACTGACCCACTTCTATACCCAGCTTCTTGATTTCGTGACCTTCATCAACGATATCTTGGCCGCATTTCTTGAATACAAGGCATCAGCTAGTAATACCACTCGTCCCTCTTGTCCCAGTCGACAAATGATAAAGTTAGCGCTTTCTGTTTTCATTATTCATGGTGCGATCCTCACAGCTCAGTGTATAAAGTGAACGTTGTTCACCGCCCATCTGCCGATCCGATCACAAAAGTTCACCATTCGCAAAAATCTATTCTACGTTCAACTTCTCTCACCACTGAAATCGCCTCCGTGCGCAGGCCTAGTGGGATGCGCCTATTTCGTGCTGTACTCGTGGCGAGTCCGCAGCACGCCGGAGGAGGACCCGTGGATCAGCGATTCAGAGTATGACTACATCGCCATTGGACGCACCGCCAGGCCTCTGCCGCCACTACAGGTGCGTACTGCATTGCAGAGTAGCCAACCGGACACTTAATCTGGTTAACCTCTCTGCCTTTCACCTCTTGTTTCCTTCCTCCTCCTGTGGCTGGAAAAGCTAAATCCCTTCATTCAACACATATGAGAACGCAATTCGCCAAGCATCGAAAATCGGTCATCAAGCTTGGCGGCTTCAATCAACTGCGATAACTCGGCACACCTACACATTGAGGGCAAAGGAAAGGATTTGGTCAAGCTATGATGAGAGAGAGTGCACGTAAACTTTATTTCAAATTTCCCGGTACAGGCGGCACCAATTTCGGTCCTAGAACTTGAGGTGTCGGATCAGCTAGGCTGTGGTTGTGCGTAGTAGGGAAGGAATCCGCCACCCACTCCTCAAAAGTGTCGCTGCGTTGCGGACGGGCGCGAGTTAGGCTAGGCTAGTCTATATGACCGGACGGCTCCCCGAACAATCCTTGCGCTCCGTCGTCCTCGTCTGGTATGTGCCAGTGGTATGTTCCGTCTGGCATGGGTGCCAGTTGCAGCCAACGCATTATAAGTCAAACAAACAATAAATAGCTAAATCTTTTCGCTGTACCCAGTTCTACAGAATGTGAGCACCGCCCGGGATAGTAGCATCTACCACAGCTTCGACAGGCGCTCTTGCTTTTGCCTGGAGCACCAAAGATAGCAGGGGTACAAGCGTGCTCTTAGCCAGTTACTCGGTAATTAAGGGATCTCTAAGCTTGGAAAACGGGTTTTGGGCTTCCTGAATCACAGCAATCGCCTACGTTGTATCTGTGCAGTTACATGTTCGGTTGGAGAACGCGAATGCCACAGAACACTACGAAATACTGCCCAAGTAACTGATTCCTTATTTACATTTTTTTAAGCTTGTCACACATCTACTAAATACCACATCCACTCATGAAACTCCAATGCTCCAATCTGTGGAATCTGTACTTCAGTCTGTGCTTTAGAATATGTCATATAAGAGCAGCGTACTAGCTAGTTAGTGTTCCCACTCTACATGAGCAGTCTCTCTGCACCGCAGGCCAAGACTATGGAAGCTGGCAGCGCGGACCTCCTTAACGCCAAGGACGGAACAAAATGCGACACACCGTGGTTCCAACTGCTGACCTCCGTGCCTCTGTGGGCGCTTACGGCATCCCGGTTCGCCTGCCTCTGGGGACAGTTCACCGTGCTCACGGGCCTACCCACCTACCTGTCTGCCGTGCTACACATGCCACTGGCCAAGGTGAGTACAGCGGTGACAGTATGATATGCGGCCAACAAGCCATTAGCTTTAAAGTTACTGTCGAAGGTCTCGTGTCAAACAAAGCCAGGCTGCAATAAGTCCTGAATCACGACATCAGCGTTCCCTTGAACAGTGCACGGTAGGCTGCATGCAGGGACATGCGTTTTTATTCTTATAAGTGTGAATGTAGACTGCGCGCTTATATTTTTTTTTTTCGCTAATACTGTGCAACGAGGCCGCTTTCGTTTCTTTTTTTCTTGGTCAAAAAAAAAAAGAAGGCACGGAGCTCAACCATATAGAGTCCGGTTTGCTCCCCAGTACCAAGGGAAAGGGAAGAAAATGAATCTAAAGAGCTAGGAAGGCAGAAAGATAAGTAGTGAAACAGAAATTGGCGTACAAAATTGTGAAAATCCTTCACTAAATCACGGCATATCTGGCAGGACCGTATAGACCGCAGGACGCTAACTAACGCTCTGGCCGCTTTCGGCGCGAAAAAATTTTCCAAAAAGCAGGGGAACTCATACTTCAACGTGTTAATAGGATGTATTTTACCATTTGTTGTCATTTGTGTACTGACGATGCCACCCGCACAGGTGACGAAGCGTCTACGTTTTTGCTATATTTTATTGTTGAGTAAAGCCAGCGATAACACATTGAAGCTTTCAGCGCATACGTCCGCTCTGACCGCAGTCCTAGTATACTTTGTTCTGACAGTGGCCGGCTATCCAGTGTCACCAACGCGGTAGACGGCACCTGTCTCTCCGTACTATAACGTGCCAGATGCACAGAAGACAAGCTATTGTTTCCGTAAGCCGGAAGTGCAATAGGCTGGGCTGAATTCAATGAAACACTTGGCATACGTGTTTCCTTGATGTGGCTGGAGATTTAGCGACCGAAAGGTGGCCAGGCTATAGTCCACGTCTCTGTAGTAATAGTATAGTCGGTGACAATCTAACAACTACAATGTAACTCCCCCCCCCCCCCCCCCCAGCAACGTAGCGCACCTGCTATTGACCTCTGAAAGAGAGCGGAACCAGCGGGAGTCTGCTCACAGCTTAATGACTTTGGTCGGCTAATGTAAATGCTAAGCTAATTAGAAAATAAGCGCTAGTTGGTTCAAGCTAAAGTATTGCCTTTGGCTGGACAGTGGCTTTCCCTGTAAAATATGCCTAGATGTTCAGGATTCATCCTGAAACCAGTGACACAACGACCGATCTGCACGGAGAAAATAGTTGTTTCAAGCACGCGAAACCACTTGACATCAGATAAATAAGTGAATCTAATTGGCTGGCCCAGATACACAAATTGTGTTTTAGTTTGACAGTGTACATATAACCTTGTAATTCTCAGGTTTCACCGACTATAGTAGTAGTAGCCCACTTCTAGCAATGTGGAGATGAGCATGCTGAAGCCGCTGTGAGCACTTTTATGCATGCTGAAGAGGCTGTGAGCATGCATAAAAGTGTATTTCCGAGCGGGAATCAAACCCGCGAATACACGAAAAATTGCCGTGCAACTGGCCGCTCGAAGCACTTAGAGTGCATTCATGGGCTTCTTTGCGTAAAACACTTTTATGCAGTGTATTGAGCAACAGAAAGCTGTATCGGGAGTTTTCATGTCACTCAACAATTTTCTCATTGGCACTTTGCATTTAATTATAATATTTGAGAAGTTTATTAATAATTGAAGACTAATTATGCAATTAGACGGAGTGCAAAAAAAATAATCTGAGTATCTCCAGGCGACGGCAAACAACACGAAGTTGGTTCTGTCCTGCTACGAGGCCCTTGCATATTTTTAAATCTTAGTGCACGATAGTTGGGACGCCCTGTATATGGTATCCATATCCGCACTTCATCGTCGCTCACAAAATAAGAGCTTATTAATATTGATAATTGATATCTTTTATTCCCTTATGGACGAAAAGGAGGGATCAGACTTTTCAGTTCAGTTAATTTGTATTATTCAGCGGTCCCTTATGTAGACGCAAAAAGAAAAAAAGACATAATTTGAACGTAATTCTGATTTATGTCTCCATTTAGCGGATTTTCAGCGGATTTTGGGTGCTCTTATTGCGGGTTTTAGAGTTTTCTGGGGTCTCGACTAGTGTTTCGCTTTCTTTATTTCTAGTTGGCAACACTGTACGTGCGACCAAAACCTTCTGCCTGTCTATTTATTTTTTTCTTACTTGGTGTTTTTTGCTCATTCCTTTACTTCGCAGAGCGGCCTGATCAACGCGGCCATGTTCGGGGCCCAAAGTGTGGGCATGCTAGCAGGCGGGCTGCTAAGCGACCGCCTGCGGAGAAAAGGCCACCTCTCCACCACGCTTATTAGGAAACTCTTCCAGACTGCTGGTGAAGACCGCTTACCACTAGTTCTTTGCAGAGCATGTATACCTGTCAGGTTGTCTTGAGGATAGGCAATTACGCACTAGAGTAAAATCTGTGTTAGAAATCTAGCTATTCATTTAATGAACTTGCACCCAGAAAGAACCAGTAAACCTCAAATCGTACCCGTAGCGGCGAGCACAGCCCGCGAATCTGATCTCGTGGGTCAATTCTACGTGTCCGCTATATATACATGCATCACAATACATTCCATAGTGACCGCGGGTTCTCGCGTACGTTCGAGAATACGCAACATTGTTCGCTTCGAGCGCGCAAACTGATTTGATGAGTCTCTTTTGCCGTAGAACCGGTGGCAACATTCAAGAACTTTCGAATGCAGCATAGGCTCGTCTTGGGCCGTGTGATAACTTGATAACAGCAATAATCCGCTAAAAAAAAACTGTCCCCAGCAAAAAAAAATCTAAATAAAACAATGCACGCGCAACAATACCACGTTGTGAAATGCGGAGCCGTTCCTTTCAATCCACTGATGGTGTTTCTGAAACTAACGTCATTATGACCCCTCAGGTCGTCAGCGCACGACCTGCTCTTTCGCAACTGCGCGCAGCGATATGCTTCGACCCTGCGCTGAGCACGTCTTCAATTAGGCCTAACGAGATTCCAGCGCATGATAGTTTGTCGAGCAACACAAACAAAGACAACCGACATGTTTAGCGTACGGGATGCAAGTATTTCGCTTTCAGTGACCCAGAGTCTGTTTGAATATTGCTAGGATCAAAGCGACTTGCGCACGCTAGCGCAGGCACGCCTTTTTGCGCCACCTAATCAAAAACTTTCTCATTTTGCTGCTGCTCACAAAATAGGTGTTCGGCTTAAAGGCCCGATCAACTTTCAGTAGAAGTATTTAGTTATATGACACTAAACATAAGTCATCAACTTGAAATTCAACAGCCCAGATTCTGTCGCCTGCTAATATTAATGTTTTGCAGAGTATCGCGTTACAGCAAGCATGAAGAACCATGCGTTTATTATTTATTATTTATTTATTTATTTATTTATTTATTTATTTATTTATTTATTTACTTATTTATTTATTTACGTTTTCAATACCTCAACGACCCCAATTGCAATCCGTTAAAGTCAGCACGAAGGATAATGACTGGTGGGCAGAAGTATGTGGTGAAGGAGGGTATATGCTGGTTTTAAATTGCTGAGGCGACATGAAGAATGATAGGCTGGTTTTATGGCAGGGGCTCGAAGTGCTTGGTGGTAAAAGTTATGAAAAAGGGAAAGACGAGCTACACTGCAGCGCCATCAAACACGCGAAGGTTAGCACGTGATTTCATGGCGGTAACACCTAAATGACACGGATTGTCAGAGAATATGTATCGCGCGGTGCGTTCTTAACTGATTTTAAGGGTTTTAAAAGGTTATCTTGGAGAAGGTCTCAGACTGCGTATGCGTATTCCAGTTTGGGCAGTGTTACAGCTCATTGAGGAAGTGGCTAAATGAAGGTTACGCTGTAGAAAACCACATGCATGGATACCTTCGTTAGTTACGCATGTTGTGTGAAGGAACCACATAAGAGTTGCCTAAATACTTGTAAGAGAATGCATTGTAGATCTGACTGTCTATAATGATATACTGCAATGCATTGTAATAATGACGCCTGTGTAAGGAGACTAGCGATGTTTTCTTAGCATTTAATGACAGGAGCCATGAGTTGCACCCGTCTTCCACTGAGCGAAATTCGCACTCAAGTGCATTAAAGTCGGCGAGGTTATTAATTCAGCGATAAATTGCACAATCATGTCCAAATAGCCGGATTTCAAAGGAAAGGTTAGGTGATAGATCGTTATTGTATGTTAAAATAAAAGAGGGCCAAGAACTGTGCCCTGGGAAAGAATGCGTGGGTGGCAGAAGAGCTTGAAACTTAGAACTATTTGTGGATATTTACTGGCATTATCACGTTATAGTGACGAACATAATGCAGTGAATGAATCTTGTTAGCTTCATACCAGACACTTCCTAAGAGTTGACGCTTTGGTAATTTCGCCCCTGACTCAGCTTGGATCTGACAACACTGCCCATAAAACGAAATGTAACGTTGTATTTATTACTAGTGACCTTTCTGCCTCTTAGCTTCACGACACAGTTTACGAATTATGGGCTGTTTTACGCTCTTTTTCTTCTAAGATTATCTACAATGAATGAAGGGTTGTTTAGGTCAGCTTCGGAGAGCCATAGTGCCAAAGATACCTTTATCATTTTTTTCTCAAGGTGTTCTCATATTCACTCTTATTATCATTTGATGTTGCCATGATGTTAAGCTTTTAATTTTCTACGAAAGCAATCCTTCTGCCATAAAATATGGACATAACGTGTTTTGCTCGACACGATGCTTGCTTCAGCCTTGACTGGTTCGGGTCTTCTACTGGCGCTGGTGCCGTGGGCCGGGTGCAACCACACACCGGTCGCCTGCCTCCTGGTGCTTGCCATGGGAGTCTACGGTTTGGCCGCTGGTGGAGCCACGCCCGCACTCGTAGACATGGCGCCCGCACACGCCGGTAGGTGTCGTTCTCATTGATCTGCAACTAGGGTGTCTCTCAGGGTAGCAATAACCGCGTTGTTTGCTGCAGCGCCTGCCATATCTGTGTTCATTCCCCGGCAGCACATGGCTGACTCAGAGGTGTAAGAAGATCTTCAGAAAAAAAAAAGATGTTGTGCAGAAATCAATGCACGTAAAATTAGCGGTAAGCGTTAGCAGTACAGGTGGTCAACTGGTGGCCATTTTACAATTCTATAAAATAATAAAATACCAGTTGTAACATTTCTTTGATTGCATATACCAATGTGAAATCTGCGTCATCACAGGCATCCCCCCCCCCTTTTTATTCTTAAATTTTTTTCGTGTAGCAGCATTCAACCGCAGTGCGACGTAGTGTAACATGCACTCATGCTCCCCACAATGTATATCACGAATAGTGAGATTAAAACATAAAGTGTTTTCGTACTAAGTGAATATTTTTGATACCGTTTTGTTTGCCGGGATTTGAGGACCGATTGTTGCACATTTAGTTTTTGTACTCTCAAAGTACTATGGGTTGGATTCCTTCTTGAGAGAACATTTCGCCTCGATGAGACGTCAAATATGTCTCATAAGTTAATATTTTACAGCGTAAGCTGTTATGGCTCATGCAATAGCCGTTTCTTGTCGCGATGATGCCGCCGCCGCCCCGTAACTGCTATCGCCGGAAATAGAAAAAAATGTACCCGCTCATCCGCCCGCGTGGGAGTCGGATACTTTACCACTGAGCCACGCAAGCGCTTGCTATCAGGCAGAAGAAAATTCCCTTTATTCGCGCCCTATAGGCCGGCGCGCAGGCGCTGACCTAAAGGCCGGCGCGCAGGCGCAGACGACCCGAGCCTCCACCAGTATGGTGGCGCCATCTAGTTAACGTGCCTGCAACCGCCGCGTGCGACGAGATGCGATTCAGACGCGATGCGATTCAGACGAGGCGCGCAATCAACACTATCCCGATATTACATGTGCGCCACGTATTCTGGGTACCGCTTCGGTACACGTTATGGCGTCTAGCTCCTTGCAAGGTACGAACCGCTGCTGAAGTAGCGAATCGTAGAGCTACGTGCGCGGCTACAACCAGGCATCATCGGGCTCAGCAGACTGCTGTGCAGAGAGCATACAGAAGCCGCAGGTCGCCGTCGACGCCGACGTCGGGCGGACAGTTCAGATCGTTCTCGTCAAAATCGAGGCGAAGACACTTCGCCGCGAAGACCTTGTTGTGCGTGGTGCCGAAATTGGAGCTACTCTTGCGCCGCTCAACCAGCTTACGCGTGACTGTGCTGCGTGTGCAGCGCAGGCCTGTGACTTTTTACCCTCTTCTTAGTGTAATGAAGGTGGTACTGCTTATGAAATGCTTCTTGAAGAAATTTCTGAAACACGTGACACAAGCAGCATCAGTAATTTGGTGGTACACCCGCCACCGTGCACCATTTAATTTGAAGTTAGGTGCTCGATGTGATAGCTCAATTTAAAAAAACACATACTGAAGACACGGTTATATGCAACTCACAAGTGTTCATTGAGACTAGCCCCCGAGCATGTCTTATGTCGAGCAGATCTCGACATAATTTGCCACATACGGCATATGTAGCCTGACTGGCGTAACCACAGATAACAAGCTTATTTATTTTATTTATTTATTTAAAAATACCTTACAGGCCCCTAGAGGCATTGTGTCTCTTTGTATTGCTAGCAAACTTTCGCAACTGAATGGACCAGCAGCAGAGTGAAGCCATGCACTGGTCACACTTGTCACACTGGTCAATCCTCTTCAGGAACCCCTATAAAAGAAATCCTCCTGTGTGAAACAGCATAACTCAGCTTCAATAAAAACTACCTACGAGCCATCTAGCAGTCTGACGTAGTCTGTGCGCACATTTGTGTGGCTTTCGATAGGATATTAACAAGGCTTGAGGTCGTTGATGCGTGCAAGAATTGACTGCACACCCCAGCCTCAGAGCACAGTTCGTTGGATAGGCATTGGTCATGGGCTTCTTCAGACAGACCACAAAAAACAGGTTTTCCAGGCAATCATCATACATTAGCACCTGTGAGGAAAACCTATAACTTTCGCAGTTCAACAGAATACCTCGCAAACGAAGAACAATTGTGGTAATCAGCAGGCCAGACTGCGATAGTTTTCATTCGGATGTGCTTCCCGTGTTCATTTCTGAAAAGGTTCTAGAGTGGGGCGTGGTCTGTCCACAGCCGCCTGTTTTCCCATGTATTAGAAACTAAGTGCTACTGAAGGGATCCATAAGTACCACTTTTAAGAAATTACTAAGAAAGAACCATGTTCAGGTTTCTGCTTCCGGCTCTAATAATTGCGCCTTTCATCGGTTAACTCACGTCCCTCTTGATTTGCACCATACACCAAAGCCTTCTTTCCGGCTTTTTTTTTGGAAACGGTAACATATTTCAGCCATTCGTAGAGTGGTTCATGAACTGGGGCAACTAGCATCAAGGCATCTTTCTCGTAGGCCAGAGACCGACTGACTGTGAGAACTTTCTGCTGGCCCCGCGTACCAGCCTGACCGCTGTAAGAAATGGGCACTTTAATGGTGGCTATAAAGAACGCTGGCGGACGCGATAACAACCGCTTCTAAGAATGTCACGACCTTGCCCACGAGCCGTGGGCGTGGAGGACATCGAAGCACCCTGTCTGGAACACCCGCACTACACATATAGCGCACTTTTGTGACCTGAAACGCTGCCGTCGTTAATAACTTGAGTATCAGACTCTTTGCAGCTTCGAATAAATCAGTGCCATAAGAACTAATCTTGAAGAACTTGTTTTCGGTTGTTTCGCTTCTGTCCCTCCTCCTGCACAGGCTTTGTCTTGACACTGGCGTCTTCGGAGCGCTGTGAGCTGCTCCTACTCAGTGGTCTCGTAGCATCTCTTTAATTACATGAACCTTTAATTACATTTTGAGAACCTACCTAAATATGGCACAAATATATCAGTTAAGGTTTTTTTGACGTCCCTCAACATTCTGGCTCCCCCCCCCCCCCTTTATATATCTGTATTATGTACGCCTTCCCGTGCGCTCATGGCAGCCACTCCCAGTCGGCGAAGGGATCATGACGTCAAGTTACATGTTGTACTTACAAAAGGACCCTGTTTCCTTGTACTTTAGAGCTTATGTTAAGAAATTATTTCTTCGCCGTTAACCTCACTAGACCAGGTATCGGTGTGCTGTTTTA